>NC_135984.1:29148030-29347269 GCF_053455715.1 Rhinoraja longicauda
GGGAGGTACGGAGGGAACGGTCTCTCCGTAACTAAGACAAATGCGGTGATAATGACGAGTTTGTTAATGTAGGACTGCAGGCAGGAGGTTGGTCAATAATAGTGGAGAGAGTGGAATGTGAGTTTGTGAAGGTGATGTTCACTGTTCATACTGTGGAGTGCAGTCTGTTAGTCAGAGTGTCAGCTCTCCGGGACCACCTCGGTGAGGCCGAGGCTGAAACCTCTGTGCCGTGTGGCCCAGAGGACCATGATGAACAAACATCAGGAGACAGGTCCTCACACAACTGCAGTTATCCAGGAATGAGTGGCTCATATGTGGACCTCTATTTCTAACCTAAGGGCTTTAATGAAGCTGCTAAAGATGGCTTAGCCTTGGACACTGCCCCAAGGAACTTCTGCAGTGAGGTCTTGGGGCCAATAACTACAAACATGTCACCTCGAGCGATGTGTGACGCCAACCATTGTCCAACCTTAGGCTTCCCAGAACTCCTTGCTGTCACACCAGGTGAAACGTTGCCCCCCTGAAACCCAGGGCAGTCACTTTCACCTCACCTCTGGAGAACAGCTCTGTTGTCCATGCCTGGACCAGGGCTGTGTTATCTCTGGAGCTGAGTGACCCTAGTAAGCATCACAGGTACCGACCTCCCCACTATCAAAGGGATCTACCCGAGCCACTGCCTCAAATAGACAGCTGACCCAAACCACCCTGGCCACGCTCGCATTTCACTCCAACCGTCGGGGAGAAGGTACAGGTGTCTGAAAACCATGGCAACCACGTTCAAGGATAGCTTTATCCCAACAATCATCAGGCTCTTGAACACTAACCTCACTATGAACTTCTATGCACTGTCTTTGGTTGCACTAAGGGTTTGGGTTTTTCACCAAGCATTCTGCACTTTATAATCTCATTTAATGTGCAATCAATTTACCTGCTCTCATTGATGGTTTTAAATTCACCGTTTACATATTTTATATTCTAGGTTAAATGCTTTACTTTTTACCGTTTACATGCTTTAATCCCCTGACTATATGTGTTGTATTAAATTACACTGTCTAATTGTATTGTACTGTACTGTATTGTACTGCACTGTCATCCCCTGTCTATATGTGTTGTATTTGTATTGTACTATGCCCCCCGGAGGCACTCTGTTTCGGCCCATTCGTTGCATGATCTGGAAGGAGTGGAATGACAAATAAACGAAATAAATAAATAAATAAAATAAAATAAATAAATAAACAGATCCTTGTAAATTCAATTACAACATCCGTTGTGATTGCGACTGAATTAATCCATATCTTCATCCTTCTGGACCCATCCGCAGTCTCTGCCATTATACATCTTGCCAATTTCCTCCAGGTCTCCTGATTCTCATCAGTGAAGGGGACTACATTCAGTGTTTGCTTCCCTATATGCCTGCTGCACACTGACCTCTCCACACTGGCACCGCTGCCTGTAGCTGTCTTGCCCAGGACTCTCTCTTCAACTCCCCGACCATTTAAAAACTGTGCCAGCTTCCACCTCTGAGAACATTTGCCCATTGGTTGCCTTTTTCTTGACATCCCCACTGTTCATGTGATAGAAGCAGCAGTAGGCCATTCAGCCCATCGTCTCCTCCACCATTCAATCATGGCTGATCTATCTCTCCCTCTCAACCCCATTCTTCTGCCTTCTCCCCTTAACCCCTGACACCTGTACTAATCAAGAATCTATCTATCTCTGCCTTAAAAAAAACCCATTGGCTTGGCCTCCTCAGCCTTCTGTGGCAATGAATCCCACAGATTCACCGCCCACTGTCTTTAATTATATGGAGCGACTGACACCCAGTGCTTGAGCAGCAGCGATCCCTTCAACTGAACATCAGACGAGTGAAACTGCTGCCTGCTCCCTGGCCCTGAGCTGTGGCAGGCTGACACCGCTGGACTCGCCCTGTCACCTTCTGACCAGACCATCGCTCCTCCCGCCTCCCTGTGTAACTGGGTACCAGCACAGCCTCTGCTCACTGTGGGAATCGCAGTAATCACTGCCCGTTTACAGTTGCCAACAACAACATGAAGTTTGTTTATATTCCAAAATCCAAATCTTCAACTTCACGTATGTAGTGACCATGAGATACTGAATGTATAAATCAGAGACATATCCATCAAACCTAAAACAAACCATCCCATCAGGTTTCAGAACCACCACACACCCAGGATTTTATCAGGATTGACAGTCGATGATAATCGAGTGGACTGGATTTGTCTTTCTGTTTTGAAGAGGGCTTATAGAGTTATAGCATCTTACAGCATGCAAACAGATCCTTTGGCCCAACTTGCCCACACTGCCCAACATGTATCATCTACTGTACACTAGTCCCACCTGCCTGCGATTGGCCCATATCCCTCTAAACCTGTCCTAACCATGTACCTGTCGAAATGTTTCTTAAACGTTGTGATAGTACTTGCCTTAACTACTTTCTCCAGCAGCTCGTTCCATATACCTCCCACTCTTTGTGTGAAAAAACCCCTCTGGTTCCCATTAGATCTTTTCCCACTCACCTTAAACCTAAGATAGACACAAAATGCTGGAGTAACTTAGCAGAACAGGCAGCATCTCTTCTCTCCAGAGATGCTACCTGTCCCGCTGAGTTACTCCAGCATTTTGTGTCTGTCTTCCATTTACACCAGCATCGGCAGTTCTTTCCTACACCATAAACCTATGTCTTCTGATTCTTGAATCCCCTACTCTGGGCAAGAGACTCTGTGTACCTACCCTATGTTATCTAGGCAACTTGCCTAATTGTGGCCCGATGCCAGTGTTGTTACTTTCTGGAGTGTTTGGTTGGTGGGCAGGACGTCCCTGAGTGTAAGTCCTGTGCTGGGATACGGTTTGTTCCCAGAGCCTTTGTTGTGTTCAGTGCTCTCGGCCATCTCCTGCTATCAGGTGGAGTGAATGGTGTTGGCTGGAGACCTCGGGAAGGGGGATGAGAGGGATGATCAGCTGAACACTTTAGGGTTTAGAGATACAGCACGGAAACAGGCCCTTCGGCCCAGCGATTCCCTCACACTAACACTACTCTACACACACTAGGTCATGGCGAGAACGTACAAACTCCGGACAGACAACACCCATGGTCAGGATCAAACCCGGGACTCTACCGCTGCGCCACCGTGCCGCCCTGACCTTGTGGCTGGACGTGATGGCAGATACGTCAAGCCTCCCACCTTGAGAACTGCCAACTGTGCTGGGATCTGGGCTGTGCAGGGAGCCTCCTCCATCTCCCACGTGCAGATTAATTGTCCACTGCCACCATGACAAGATGGGGTGGGTCAGCAGAGATCAGTCTGATTGTTTACCATTGAAACAGGTCCACTGTTTCAAGAACCTGTACTGCAGCTCGACAGGTTGGCTCCTCATCTCAACCTGACGTTCCCACTCTGTCCCCTCAGAAAGCAGAGCGATCGCCTGGACGAGCGGTAATGGCATCGTGAGGGTACTCTGGGGCCTAGTCTACAGACGGCGGTGGTGAACATTTCTGCAGCTGCCGATGGGACACTTGGCTGGCCAGCTTTGAGCCCCCAGCATGGTCTACCCACACCCCGCCTTGGGTCTTACACACGGTGGAGGATGGTATTGCTGGCAGCTTAACAAGGGGCTGCAGAACTCAACCTTTCCCTGGGCGTGTCCACAGGGATCAGTGCAATTTATATTGCAACTCAGTGCAATTTATATTGCAACTCAGTGCAATTTATATTGTGACCGGGATCCCTACCCTTCATTTTAGTGAATGAAACCGTCGTCAGGTGGGACCAGACAGTATTTGTTTATCTATCTTCAACAGGAGCCAGTGAAGGACTGACCTTCAGGGGAAGCCCCCAGCAAAGGCATCACTGGGACTGGGACTCCGCTTTGCCAGAACAACACGGGCGGCACGGTAGCGCAGCGGTAGAGTTGCTGCTTTACAGCGAATGCAGCGCCGGAGACTCAGATTCGATCCTGACTATGGGTGCTGCACTGTAAGGAGTTTGTACGTTCTCCCCGTGACCTGCGTGGGTTTTCTCCGAGATCTTTGGTATCCTCCCACACTCCAAAGACGTACAGGTATGTAGGTTAATTGACTGGGTAAATGTAAAAATTGTCCCTAGTGTGTGTAGGATAGTGTTAATGTACGGGGATCGCTGGGCGGCACGGACTTGGAGGGCCGAAAAGGCCTGTTTCCGGCTATATATATATGATATGATATATGATATGAACACGACGCTCCACAATACTCAATGCAGCAGGTCAGATAGAGAGGAGCGTAGTACAGTCCAGGACAACCGGTGGGCTGTTGCAAGGATCCATAAACAAGGTTTAAGATGAGGTGGAGGTGGGTCACAGGAGTTCACATTCCACATATTGAGTCGTTGGTATCTGGAATGAGCTGCCAGTGAAGGTGGTGGAGGCAGGAATTGTAAAAACCATTACGAGGCACCTGAAGATGTTAGACAATACACAATAGACAGTAGGTGCAGGAGCCTGTACCGTCATTCAATGTGATCATGGCTGATCATCCACAATCGGTACCCTGTTCCTGCCCTCTCCTCATACCCCCTTACTCCACTATCATTAAGCGCTCTATCTAACTCTCTCTTGAAAGCATCCAGAGAATTGCCCTCCACTGCCTTCTGAGGCAGAGAATTCCACAGATTTATAACTCTCTGAGTGAAAAAGTTTTTCCTCGTCTCCGTTCTAAATGGCCCACTCCTTATTCTTAAACTGTGGCCCCTAGTTCTGGACTTCCCCAACACTGGGAACATGTTTCCTGCCTCTAGCGTGTCCAATCCCTTAATAATCTTATATGTTTCAATAATATCCCCTCTCATCCTTCTAAATTCCAGTGTGTACAAGCCCAGTCGCTCCAGTCCTTCAACATACGACAGTCGCGCCATTCCAGGAATTAACCTTGTAAACCTACGCTGCACTCCCTCAATAGCAAGAATGTCCTTCCTCATATTTGGAGACCAAAACTACACACAGTTCTCCAGGTGCGGTCTCACTAGGGCCCTGTACAACTGCAGAAGGACCTCTTTGCTCCTACACTCAATTCTTCTTGTCATGAAGGTCAACATGCCATTTGCATTCTTCGCTGCCTGCTGTACCTGCATGCTTACTTTCAGTGACTGATGCACTATGACACCCAGATCTCTTTGCACTTCCTCTTTTCCTAACTTGACACCATTCCGATAATAATCTGCCTTCCTGTTCTTACCACCAAACTGGATAACCTCACATTTATCCACATTAAACTGCATCTGCCATGCATCTGCATCTGCCATGCCATGCACACAACCTGTCCAAGTCACCCTGCATCCTCATAGCATCCTCCTCACAGTTCACACTGCCACCCAGCTTTGTATCATCTGCAAATTTGCTAATGTTGCTTTTAATTCCTTCATCTAAGTCATTAATGTATATTGTAAATAGCTGCGGTCCCAGCACCGAGCCTTGCGGTACCCCACTGGTCTGCCTGCCATTCTGAAAGAGACCCGTTTATCCCCACTCTTTGCTTTCTGTCTGCCAACCAATTTTCTATCCATGTCAGTACCCTACCCCCAATACCATGTGCTCTAATTTTGCCCACTAATCTCCTATGTAGGACCTTATCAAAGGCTTTCTGAAAGTCCAGGTACACTACATCCACTGGCTCTCCCATGTCCATTTTCCTAGTTACATCCTCAAAAAATTCCAGAAGATTAGTCAAGCATGATTTCCCCTTCGTAAATCCATGCTGACTTGGAACGATCCTGTTACTACTGTCCAAATGCTCTGCAATTTCTTCTTTTATAATTGACTCCAGCATCTTCCCCACATCTGATGTCAGGCTAACTGGTCTATAATTTCCTGTTTTCTTTCTCCCTCTTTTCTTAAAAAGTGGGATAACATTAGCTACCATCCAATCCACAGTAATTGATCCTGAATCTATAGAACATTGGAAAATGATCACCAATGCGGCCACGATTTCTAGAGCCACTTCCTTAAGTACCCTGGGATGCAGACCATCAGGCCCTGGGGATTTATCAGCCTTCAGTCCCATCAGTCTCCCCAACACCATTTCCTGCCTAATGTGACTTTCCTTCAGTTCCTCCGTCACCCTAGGTCCTCTGTCCACTAGTACATCTGGGAGATTGTTTGTGTCTTCCTTAGTGAAGGCAGATCCAAAGTACCTGTTCAACTTGTCTGCCATTTCCTTGTTCCCCATAATAAATTCACCTGCTTCTGTCTTCAAGGGACCCACATTAGTCTTAACTATTTTCTTTCTCTTCACTTACCTAAATAAGCTTTTACTATCCTCCTTTATATTCTTGAATGACCAAGGCATAGAGGAATATGGAATTGATGCAGGCAAGTGAGGTTACTATAGATAGATACGATGATCAGCTTAGACATGTCAGGTGTAGGTCATTTTTTGTGTGAACAGGTTGATGTTCAGAATATGTAATACGAGATAGTCATAATTGGAAGATAATTATATTGAGGCAACGCTTGCAGATCTGGGTGTGAGCATACCTGGAAACAAAGCCTACATATAGAGGTGACCCAAGGAGATGTTTATTCCTCCGATCACCAGCTTATAGTGAAGAATTTTGCAGGTGACAAAACTGAGTAATTTTCTAATTGATAAATTTTAAAAATGTGTTTATATAACTATCTAAACAGTTATTAGTGGGGGAACATTGAGAAAACAGTGATCATGGTATTACAGTGCCCTCCATAATGTTTGGGACAAAGACCCATCATTTATTTATTTGCCTCTGTGCTCCACAATTTGAGATTTGTAATCGAAAACATCACATGTGGGTAAAATGCATATTGGCAGATTTTATTTTTATACATTTTGGTTTCACCATGTAGAAATTACAGCAGTGTTTATACATAGTCCCCCCATTTCAGGTATTACAGTGCCCCCCTTAATGTTTGGGACACATGGCTTCACAGGCGTTTGTAATTGCTCAGGTGTGTTTAATTGCCTCCTTAATGCAGGTGTAAGAGAGCTCTCAGCACCTAGTTTTTCCTCCAGTCTTTCCATCACCTTTGGAAACTTTTATTGCTGTTTATCAATATGAGGACCAAAGTTGTGCCAATGAAAGTCAAAGAAGCCATTATGAGACTGAGAAACAAGAATAAAACTGTTAGAGACATCAGCCAAACCTTCGGCTTACCAAAATCAACTGTTTGGAACATAATTAATAAGAAAGAGAGCACTGGTGAGCTTACTAATCGCAAAGGGACTGGCAGGCCAAGGAAAACCTCCACAGCTGATGACAGAAGAATTCTCTCTACAATAAAGAAAATCCCCAAACACCCGTCCAACAGATCAGAAACACTCTTCAGGAGTCAGGTGTGGATTTGTTAATGACCACTGTCCGCAGAAGACTTCATGAACAGAAATACAGAGGCTACAGTGCAAGATGCAAACCACTGGTTAGCTGCAAAAATAGGATGCCCGGGGTACAGTTTGCCAAGAAGTAGTTAAAAGAGCAACCACAGTTCTGGAAAAAGGTCTTGTGGACAGATGAGACGAAGATTAACTTATATCAGAGTGATGGTAAGAGCAAAGTATGGAGGAGAGAAGGAACTGCCCAAGATCCAAAGCATCCCAGCTCATCTGTGAAACATGGTGGTGGGGGTGTTGTGGCCTGGGCATGTATGGCTGCTGAAGGTACTGGCTCACTTATCTTCATTGATGATACAACTGGTGATGGTAGTAGCATTAGGAATTCTGACGTGTATAGACACATCCTATCTGCTCAAGTTCAAACAAATGCCTCAAAACTCATTGGCCATTCATTCTACAGCAAAATAATGATCCCAAACATACTGCTGAAGGAACAAAGGAGTTTTTCAAAGCTAAAAATGGTCAATTCTTGATTGGCCAAGTCAATCACCCGATCTGAACCCAATTGAGCGTGTCTTTTATATGCTGAAGAGAAAACTGAAGGGGACTAGCCCCCAAAACAAGCATAAGCTGAAGATGGCTGCAATACAGGCCTGGCAGAGCATCACCAGAGAAGAGACCCAGCAACTGGTGATGTCCATGAATCGCAGACTTCAAGCGGTCATTGCATGCAAAGGATATGCAACAAAATACTAAAAATGACTACTTTCATTTACATGACATTGCTGTGTCCCAGACAATATGGTGCCCTGAAATGGGGGAACTAAGAATAAACACTGCTGTAATTTCTACATGGTGAAACCAAAATGTATGAAAATTGCGTTTATTAAAATCTGAGAATGTGTATGTAACCACATGTGATTTTTTCTATTACAAATCTCAAATTGTGGCGTACAGAGGCAAATAAATAAATGATGGGTCTTTGTCCCAAACATTATGGAGGGCACGGTATAAGGCTGAGAATAGCTATGTAAAGAGAGTTGGATCATTTCAAGAAAATGTCAGCTAGAGAAAGGCCATTTTCAATGTGATTAGTACAGATGAATCCCAGGTAATTTAAAATCAAAGCTTGGCAGGCAGAACACCAAATAAATAATGAGAAGGCTTTAAGGTGGAGGATGTGAGTAGGTTGTGAGCAGAAGTGAGAGTCATGCTGACCATGGAAAGTTCAGAAAGCAAGTCATGAAGGAAATAAGAGAGGCAAAGAGAGAATTAGGAAAGATGCAGGTTTGTGGGTCTGTAGGTCAATTAGCCTCTGTGAATTGCCTCTTGTGTGTAGAGAGCTGTTTGAGAAAGTGGGATAATATAGGACTAGTGTGAATGGGTAATCAATGATTGGCATGGACCTGGTGGGCCAAAGGGCCTGCTTCCATGCTCTATCTCATAAACTGGTGGCACGGTGGCGCAGCAGTAGAGTTGCGGCCTTGCAGTGTCAGAGACCCGGGTTCAATCCTGACTCTGGGTGCTGTCTGTACAGAGTTTGTATGTTTTCCCTGTAACAGTGTTGGTTTTCCTGGGATGCTCCGGTTTCCTCCCCAACTACAAAGATGTACAGGTTTGTAGAATAATTGGCTTTGATAAAAATTGTAAATTGTCCTTAGTGCGTAGTGGGTGCAGGGGGATCGCTGGTCAGCGCAGAATCGGTGGGCCGAAGGGCCTGTTCCCACACCGTATCTCTAAATTAACTAAACTAAACTAAAACTAAACAAGTAATAGGTTGAAAATTGGATTCCAAAACATTCTTTAGCATTAGACATTGCGAGCGGGTAGTGGGGAAGAATGTGTTCCAGGTACATATGAATGATGTACAGACTATTTTGGTATTCATGAGTTTTATGTGGATTGATCAGAGAAAGCCAGCACGAATTTGTTAAAGGTGGTCTCCCAATAGACATTTGATAAAGTACTGTGTCGTAGACTTGTTGCTGAGGTTGAACCCGTGCAACACAAACATGCATGCAGCATGGATACAGTTGCAACACCAATGTCTAGCATGGATACAGTTGCAACACAAACATGTGTGCAGCATGGATACAGTTGCAACATCAGTTGTCCAGCATGGATATAGTTGCAACACAAACATGCGTGCAGCAAGGATACAGAGTTGCAACACAAACATGCGTGCAGCATGGATACAGAGTTGCAACATAAACATGCGTGCAGCATGGATACAGAGTTGCAACACAAACATGCGTGCAGCATGGATATAGTTGCAACACAAACATGCGTGCAGCATGGATACAGTTGCAACATCAGTTGTCCAGCATGGATATAGTTGCAACACAAACATGCGTGCAGCATGGATACAGAGTTGCAACACAAACATGCGTGCAGCATGGATATAGTTGCAACACAAACATGTGTGCAGCATGGATACAGTTGCAACATCAGTTGTCCAGCATGGATATAGTTGCAACACAAACATGCGTGCAGCATGGATACAGAGTTGCAACATAAACATGCGTGCAGCATGGATACAGAGTTGCAACATAAACATGCATGCAGCATGGATACAGTTGCAACATCAGTTGTCCAGCATGGATACATAGTTGCAACATAAACATGCGTGCAGCATGGATATAGTTGCAACATAAACATGCGTGCAGCATGGATACAGAGTTGCAACATAAACTGGTGTTGCAACTCTGTATCCATGGATACAGAGTTGCAACACCAGTTGTCCAGCATGGATATAGTTGCAACACAGTTGCAGTCTGAAGAAGGGTCTCGTCCTTCTCTCCAGAGATGCTGCCTGTCCCGCTGAGTTCCTGCAGCATTTTGAGTCTACCTGTTGCGACACTTGTTGTGCAGCACGGATGCAGAGAGGCTGAATGCCAGGAAGCAGGAGAATTAGTGAAAAGTTCATTTTCAGTTGGGTGGGAAGTGTTCAGGGGAGTTCCCCAGGGGTTGGCATCACGACTGTATACTTCTGCATATACATTAATGATCTGTGTAGGAAAGAACTGCAAATGCTGCTGATCATCTTAATGATGTGAATGATCTGTACCTGGGTGTGCAGGGCACAATGCCCACACTTACAGAAGGCACATAACTTGGAGATGCCGTGATCTGTGTGGGGTGGGTTATAAGCAGGTACATACATGCGGAGATGTGCATGAGGGGGGTTTGTGCTGAGGAATGATCATTTTTACATTGTGTAGGGAGGAGCAAGGGCAATTCTGGGCACCACAGTCTGCGTAAGATACGAAGGGTTAGGGTGGCTGCAGGAGAGTTCAGTTATGTTAGACTGGGGGATGGGGGGATCTGGTGGAGGGCAACGATGAAGGGCACAGAGAAAGAAACTGTCCCCAGTGGTGGAGGGGTTAGGAATCAGGGGACAGAGAATGAACCAAAAGGGAGAGGGGGAAACTCCTTGATGTGGTGGGCAGTTAGTGTGTGAAGAGTGTTGGCGAGTAGTGGTGGAGTAAACTCAATTGTAGCAACAGCTGGATCTGAAAGGAACTGTTCAGATGTAAGGAGTGAGGGGCCAGCTGGATAATTCTTGCATGTATTGGGAACAGATTCAATAGGTTAAACCACTCATTGAGTTATATGAACAAAAACAGGCCCTTCAACCCTCCTCCATGCCAACCATCAACCACATCAATCACAGAGTCATACAGCGTGGAACAGACCCTTCAGCCCAATTTGCCCACAATATGCCTACATACCCCATACACTAGTCCCACCTGCCTATGTTTGGCCCATTTCTTTCTAAACCTATCCTATCCATGTACCTGTCCAAATGTTTTTAAATGGTGTGACCGTACCTGCCTCAACCACCCTCACCGGTTGCTCGTTCCATATACCCACCACCCTTTGTACAAAACAATTGCTCTTTAGGTTCCCATTAAGTATTTTCCTTCTCACCTTAAACCTATGTCCTCTGGTTCTGGATTCCCCTACTCTGGGTAAAAGACTGTGCATTCATCCTATCTAGCATTTATTTTGAGAGGGCTACAATTCAGAAACAGGGATAGACAATAGACAATAGGTGTAGGAGTAGGCCATTCAGCCCTTCGAGCCAGCACCACCATTCAATGTGATCATGGCTGATCATTCAATGTGATCATGGCTGATCATTCAATGTGATCATGGCTGATCATTCACAATCAATACCCCATTCCTGCCTTCTCCCCTTACCCCCTGACTCCGCTATCTAGCTCTCTCTTGAAGGCATTCAGAGAATTGGCCTCCACTGCCTTCTGAGGCAGAGAATTCCACAAATTCACAACTCTCTGGCTGAAAAAGTTTTTCCTCATCTCCGTTCTAAATGGCCTACCCCTTACTCTTAAACTGTGGCCCCTGGTTCTGGACTCCCCCAACATTGGGAACATGTTTCCTGCCTCTAACGTGTCCAACCCCTTAATAATCTTATACGTTTCGATAAGATCCCCTCTCATCCTTCTAAATTCCAGTGTATACAAGCCTAGCCGCTCCAGTCTTTCAACATAGGACAGTCCCGCCATTCCGGGAATTAACCTAGTAAACCTATGCTGCACGCCCTCAATAGCAAGAATATCCTTCCTCAAATTTGGAGACCAAAACTGCACACAGTACTCCAGGTGCGGTCTCATTAGGGCCCTGTACAACTGCAGAAGGACCTCTTTGCCCCTATACTCAACTCCTCTTTTTATGAAGGCCAACATTCCATTGGCTTTCTTCACTGCCTGCTGTACCTGCATGCTTCCTTTCAGTGACTGATGCACAAGGACACCCAGATCTCGTTGTACGTCCCTTTTTCCTAACTTGACACCTTTCAGATAATAATCTGCTTTCCTATTCTTACCACCAAGTCCAAGGACCCAAACAGTCTTTCCAGGTGAGACAGAGGTTCACCTGCACCTCCTCCAACCTCATCTATTGCATCCGCTGCTCCAGATGTCAACTTATTTACATCGGCGAACCAAACGCAGGCTCGGCGATCGCTTCGCTTAACACCTGCGCTCGGTCCGCGTTAACCAATCTGATCTCCCGGTGGCTGAGCACTTCAACTCCCCCTCCCATTCCCAGTCTGACCTTTCTGTCATGGGCCTCCTCCAGTGCCATAGTGAGGCCCACCGGAAATTGGAGGAACAGCACCTCATATTTCGCTTGGGCAGCTTGCAGCCCAGTGGTATGAACATCGACTTCTCCAACTTTAGGTAGCTCCTCTGTCCCTCTCTTCCCTTCCCCCTTCCCAGATCTCCCTCTATCTTCCTGTCTCCACCTATATCCTTCCTTTGTCCCGCCCCCCTGACATCAGTCTGAAGAAGGGTCTCGACCCGAAACGTCGCCCATTCCTTCTCTCCTGAGATGCTGCCTGACCTGCTGAGTTACTCCAGCATTTTGTGAATAAATACCTTCGATTTGTACCAACATCTGCAGTTATTTTCTTATACCAAAGTGGATAACCTCACATTTATCCACATTAAACTGCATCTGCCATGCATCCGTCCACTCACACATCCTGTCCAAGTCACCCTGCAACCTCATAGCATCTTCCTCACAGTTTACACTACCACCCAGCTTTGTGTCATCTGCAAATTTGCTAATGGTACTTTTAATCCCTTCATCCAAGTCATTAATGTATATTGTAAATAACTGCGGTCCCAGCACTGAGCCTTGCGGTGCCCCACTAGTCACTGCCTGCCATTCTGAAAGGGACCCATTTATCCCCACACTTTGCTTTCTGTCTGCCAACCAATTTTCTATCCATGTCAGTACCCTACCCCCAATACTATGTGGTCTAATTTTGCCCACTGTTCAGACCGCATTTACAGTATTGTGAGTATTGTGCCCCATATCTGAGGAAGGAAGTGCTTACATTGGAGAGGGTGCAGAGAGTGGTCCCAGGAATGATTGAGTTAGCATATGAGTGTTTGAAGACACTGTGCATCTACTCACTGGAGTTTAGAAGAATGAGGGGGGAACCTCATCGAAGCTTACTGAATAGCAAAAGGCTTGGATAGAGTGGATGTGGAGAGGATGTGGGAGAGTGTAGGACCAGAGGCCACAGCCTCAAAATAAAAGGATGTACCTTTAGAAAGGAGATGAGAAGGAATTTCTTTAGTCAGAAGGTGGTGAATCTGTGGAATTCATTGCCAGAAAAGGCTGTGGAGGCCGTTAATAGATTTTTTTAAGGCGGAGATTGACAGATTCTTGATTACAAATGGTGTCAGGGGTTATGGGGAGAAGGCAAGACAATGGGTTTGAGTGGGAAAAATAGGTCAGCTGTAATTGAATGGCAGAGTAGACTTGATGGGCCAAATGGCCTTATTCTGCTCCTAGAACTTAGGAACCAATGAACTATCTATTCTTTTCATGATATGGTACACCTCTATAAGGTCACTCCTCATTCTCCTGTGCTCAAAGGATTAGAGTCCTAGCCTGCCCAACCTGTCCCTGTAGCTCAGGCCTCGAGTCCTGGCAACATCCTTGTAAATCTTCTCTGCACCCTTTCCAGTTTACTCACTACTCCTGTTTTATCCTCCCCTCACATTGCCATCAGCTCCCCTCAGATTCTACCACCTTCCCGTGTTGTGATCACTCCATGATTAACTGAGTAATTCCATGTACAGATGGGGAGGCAGACAGGGTCCAGCCAGCCAGCCAGTGCTCCTGTTTAACCTCATGGTAACCTCATGGTAACCTCATGGTAACCTCATGGTAACCTCATGGTAACCTCATGGTAACCTCATGGTAACCTCAGGTCCTCCTTCCTTATTCCCCATTAGTCTTGCACCCCTTCGTCCACCTCGATATATGTAAATAGTTTTTGAGTTGAGTGTACCTGTAGGACTGAGTGCAACGCTTGATTAGTTGTTGCACCAGACACCTCCTTTAAGTGAGAGTTCACAGCCTTCTCTTAATTGCACTGCACTGTTATTGTCATTTCAAACATCAATGAGGAAGCTGCAGACACCAATGGGAGAGGAAATACATTTCTAAGAGGAATTTGACAAGGTGCCACTGCAGATAGTAAAATAAGCTCTCATGGTGCTCTAAATAATATTGTGGCACAGTGGTGCAGCAAGTGGAGCCACTGCCTGCCAACATCACGGTCTCACTTTTGATCCTGATCTCGGGTGCTATCTGTGGAGTTTGCATGTTCCCAATGTGACCACATGGGTTTCCACCAGTTTCCATCCACATTCCAAAGATGTAGGTTCATTGGCTCCTGCAAATTGTGTATGGAGTGGTAGAATCTTGGGGAAATTGGTGGGAGATAAAGAAAAAGATGAATGTACGATTAGTGTCAATGGGTGATTGCTGGTTGGCGTGGCCTTAACTGGGCTGTGCTGCATCAGTCGATGACTCCAACATGTTGTGTGGTTAGACGAGTAGCGATAAAGAGGGTTATTGTCAACCTCCACACTCACTCACACACCATGCTCACACTCACCTACACTCCCTAGACTCATTCCCCACACTCACACTGCACACACTCACTCACACCCTCCACACTCACTCACTCACTCACTCACACCCTCCACACTCACTCACTCACTCACTCACTCACTCACTCACTCACTCACTCACTCACTCATACATTCTACACACACACACACACTCACAATCCGTGCTCACCACACTCACTCACATTTCTCACACACAATCCACACTCACACTCCGCTCCCTCACTCACTCCCCATACTAGCACTCCACACTCCCCACACACAGTCACACCACACTCACACACTCCCCACACTCACACACTCCCCACACTCACTCACTCCCCACACTCACACACTCCCCACTCACACTCTGGGGGGATGCAGGGATGTGTAAGCAGGGGCACGAGTACCCCAGCCCTCACCGCATTGTCACTGTGTCTGAGGCCGTCGCTGTTGCGACCCTCGTGCAGCTTTCTTGGACACCCCTGTTCCGGCCCTGTGCAGGAACTCTGTGAAGGAGCCGGCGTGGCATATGTGAGCTGTCCGGAGGGATTAGGTGGCCTGTCCCGTAGCGTAGCCAATGCCGCCCTGCCCTGCCCTGCCCTACCCTGTCCTGTCGTGTTGGTCACCGTGCCCTGCCGTGTTGGTCACCCTGCCCTGTTGGTCACCCTGCCCTGCCGGTCACCCTGCCCTGCCGTGTTGGTCACCCTGCCCTGCCGGTCACCCTGCCCTGTTGGTCACCCTGCCCTGCCGGTCACCCTGCCCTGTTGGTCACCCTGCCCTGTTGGTCACCCTGCCCTGTTGGTCACCCTGCCCTGTTGGTCACCCTGCCCTGCCCTGCCGGTCACCCTGCCGTGTTGGTCACCCTGCCCTGCCGGTCACCCTGCCCTGTTGGTCACCCTGCCCTGCCGGTCACCCTGCCCTGTTGGTCACCCTGCCCTGTTGGTCACCCTGCCGTGTTGGTCACCCTGCCCTGCCCTGCCGGTCACCCTGCCCTGCCGTGTTGGTCACCCTGCCGTGTTGGTCACCCTGCCCTGCCCTGTTGGTCACCCTGCCCGGTTGGTCACCCTGCCCTGCCGGTCACCCTGCCCTGTTGGTCACCCTGCCCTGTTGGTCACCCTGCCCTGTTGGTCACCCTGCCCTGTTGGTCACCCTGCCGTGTTGGACACCCTGCCCTGTTGGTCACCCTGCCGTGTTGGTCACCCTGCCCTGTTGGTCACCCTGCCCTGTTGGTCACCCTGCCCTGTTGGTCACCCTGCCCTATTGGTCACCCTGCCGTGTTGGTCACCCTGCCCTGCCGGTCACCCTGCCCTGCCGTGTTGGTCACCCTGCCCTGCCCTGTTGGTCACCCTGCCCTGCCCTGCCCTGTTGGTCACCCTGCCCTGCCCTGCCCTGTTGGTCACCCTGCCCTGCCCTGCCCTGTTGGTCACCCTGCCCTGCCCTGCCCTGTTGGTCACCCTGCCCTGCCCTGCCCTGTTGGTCACCCTGCCCTGCCCTGCCCTGTTGGTCACCCTGCCCTGCCCTGCCCTGTTGGTCACCCTGCCCTGCCCTGCCGTGTTGGTCACCCTGCCCTGTTGGTCACCCTGCCCTGTTGGTCACCCTGCCCTGTTGGTCACCCTGCCCTGTTGGTCACCCTGCCCTGTTGGTCACCCTGCCCTGTTGGTCACCCTGCCCTGCCGTGTTGGTCACCCTGCCCTGTTGGTCACCCTGCCGTGTTGGTCACCCTGCCCTGCCCTGCTGGTCACCCTGCCCTGTTGGTCACCCTGCCCTGTTGGTCACCCTGCCCTGCCGTGTTGGTCACCCTGCCCTGCCCTGCCGGTCACCCTGCCCTGCCGTGTTGGTCACCCTGCCCTGCCGGTCACCCTGCCCTGCCGTGTTGGTCACCCTGCCCTGCCCTGTTGGTCACCCTGTCCTGCCATTCAATGTCCAGCAGTGGCCACGGAGGTCTCCTGTGGAAACACCCACGCTGTTTGTGTGTTCCGGTGAAGTGCCCAAGCCTCACGGACACACTACAGGTGAGTACAACTGCTTTGTCCACTTGGATATTGGTCAACAACTGGATGTACCTGTGGTCCACCACAGGAGAGTGACCAGAAACTGACCGGCCTCGCCGGCTCGAGTCACTCCCCATGTTGTGTGAGGAGGTAGTGGAAGGTACCCTGTCTGCCACTCGGTGCCATGGGTGCTGGAGCTGTACAGACAACGTGGCGTGGCTGTGTTCTGCAGCTGCAGCTCACCGGCAGTCTCTCTGTCTTTTTTTTGTTTTTGTCTATTGTTATCGTTAAATGTATGTTTTGATTTATTTTTAGCTCTGTTATGTGGGGGGTGGTGGGGGGGTGGGGGAAACCTTTTTTTTCCAATCTCCTCCTCAACGGAGATGCGACCTTTATCGTGTCGTATCTCCATTCGCGCTACGGCCTAACACCGTGGAGTCGGCGGCCTCCAGCTGGGATCGACATTGAAGACTCCGGTTGCAGGGCCTGGACTTACCATCTCGGAGGCTTTGGCCGTGGGCCCTGCAGACCGCAACATCGGGAGCTCGCAGGTCCCTGGCTGGCGACCGGCTTTCGGGAGCTCCAGCCGTAGCAGCTTCGACCGCCCCGAAGCGCGAGGTACGATCGACCCGCTCGCAGGACCTTCAACGCCCTGCGTGGCTTGGCCGCGGCACTTTCCATCGCCCGGTGGGGGCTCAGGACCTTCATCGGCCTGCTCGGCTCAGCCTGGGACTTTCCATCGCCCGGTGGGGGCTTCAAAAGTCGGGAGCCTCGATCGCCTCGTGGCAGCAGTTTGACTGCCTGACCACGGGAGAAGAATGAGGAGGAGATAAGACTTTTCTTTGCCTTCCATCACAGTGAGGGTGTGCCTGGAGCAATCACTGTGATGGCTGTTTGTGTTAAATTGTAATTGTGTGTGGTGTTTTTTATTGTTTACTGCTGGACCCTGACGTGAGAGGACGCTGGCGCTATTTGTTCGCCGCTTCTCCGTCAGTTTGTTTGTTTTTATGTTTTGACTGTTTTGTAAAGCGTCTTTGAGCATTTTGAAAAGCACTGTATAAAATAAATGTTTATTATTATTATATTATTATTATAAGCCGCATGTCCTGGAGCAGGTTGGTACAGGACCTCGGGCTGAGCCTGCCTGTGTCCAGGAGTAGCGAGGCTTCAGCAGACATCAACAATGACCAGATGGTCAGACTGTAAAGGTACTGTGAGGTGCACGTCTCTAAGATCAACCACTCAAGTGACTTGGCCCTTGGCCTCAGTGTCTCGGGGTCGGGGACTGAGTGTCCAGCCTGTATCTCCAGCCCACTCCTCTGTCCAGGTCACACAGACAGGACACGCGTGACAACAGGTTGGACCAAGTGGCCACCTGCTCCACGCCGGAGTGACTCACGCTGCCTCCTGTTGACCGTCGCAGGCCAGCACTGGGTGGGTGGAGGCAGTGTGGAGGTCCCTCTACTGTTCGATGCATCTCTACCGGACCCGTCTCACGGATAGACCACTCCAACAGCGTGTGGCCTGGTCTGAACGTGGGGGGGGGGGGGGGGGGGGGGGGTGGGGGGGCTAACAGAATGGAAGAGACGTGATTCGTGTCTAAGTTTGCAACAAAAATATATATGTGCGCACTGTGGTGCCACTGTGACCCAGGTTCGATCCTGACCTCTGGTGCTGTGTGTAGGAGTTTTCATGGGATTGTTATCCTTAGAGCAAGGAAAGACCTGATGAAGCCAGAACCATTAGCTCAGTTTCTCTTCCCACATCCGCCATGACCAGTTTCTGTTTTTATTTTAGATTTCCAGTATCCGCATTGTTTTGAGTTTTGTGAACAAGATTGTTATGTGTTTAGACTGAGTTGCACACTCTTCAAGGATTTATTTTAGAGATAGAACATGGAAAGAGGCCCTTCTGCCCATCAAGTCCACGGCACGGAGTTGGTGCTTTCCAACACCAGAGACGCGGTACAGATGCTATCTGTACGGAGTCTGTTCTCCCTGTGACCTGCATGGGTTTTCTCCGGGCGCTCCGGTTTCCTCCCACACTCCAAAAGACATGTTTATAGGTTAATAGGCTTTGGCAAAATTGTAAATTGTCCCTAGTGTGTGTAGGATAGTGTTGGTGTACGCGGTGATCACTGATCGGTGCGGACTCGATGAGCCGAATGGCCTGTTTCCGTGCTGTACGTAAACTAAACTAAACACAGACATGCACTTAACCGTCCTCCCATGCTGCAGCAATGCCAAGGGAATGTCAGGTGCAGGTGGACACAGGGCGTCCTCCAGGGAAGGCTGAATAATCTGTAGAACTGTGGCCAAATGCGGTGGAACTGCAGTGACGGGGCTAGCCCACAAGGAGCCAGTATATTTCCGATTGGCCAAATGGCCTCCCCCTGGCGGGCGGAGCGGCTCTGAGTTACATTGATTTATTCAAATATAATGACAGCTTTTAAAGATTACTGTGAGTGAAGAGATTCCCTGCGAAAGTTTCCGTGAATAAAACCTGGGAACAGATAAAAACTAGACTGTGGTCAAGAGAGAATCAAAAGCAGCAAATGCAAGATGTGTGAAGTGCCAACACAGGGACACCCATCTGGAGGGAAACTTTTCCAGCTGAGAAATATTGATTGTGTGTGCCAGAATGGCCACAGGTGCTGGCCACAGAGACAGAACTGATGTTGTTCCAAGTAGAAACAATGACAAAGTGTTGCTGCCGCGATCACACTGAGACCAGCACACAGGCACTTGAAGGTTTAAGGTCTGACTGATTCATTGAGCAATTCGAATGACAGGACTATCAAAACAGTGCTCCACAAAGGCAGGATTGTGCCTTGACTATTACGACTCTCACATTAAGGAAAATAGTTAACCGATATAATTATAGGCAACGTTAGCTAATGTGGAATCGATCTCCTGACCCAGACATTTCTGGGTTGTAAATACCTGAGGTTAACCAACTCCACCTCACAAATTGATCGTTTTTGTACATCAAACCCCAGGTAGAGGCACCTGTCCACACATCTCCCTCCCCGCACCGCACTAAACACAAACATAACCCCTGCTCACACACACACCCTACCCTACACAAACACTCCCGCACTTCCTCTACATCCTCACACACTCCTGGAGTGTCCTAGCATACTCACACTCAGTCACACTCCCACCTCATCACATTCACACCCCGTCACACTCCCCATTCACACTCACATCCGACACACTCTGTCACACCCACACACACCCTGTCACACTCACACCCGGCCACGATCACGTCATGCCACACTCACACCCGTCACACTCACACATTATCACATTCACGGCCTTTTACACTTACACCCTGTCACACTCACACCCTGTCACACTCACACATTATCACATTCACGGCCTGCCACACTCACACCCGGCCTTAATCACGTCATGCCACACTCACGCCCTGTCACACTCACACCCTGTGACACTCACACCCGGTCACACTCACACATTATCACATTCGCGGCCTTTTACACTCACACCCTGTCACACTCACACCCTGTCACACTCACACCCTGTCACACTCACACCCTGTCACACTCACACATTATCAAATTCACGGCCTGTTACACTCACATCCTGTCACACTCACACCCGGCCTTAATCACGTCATGCCACACTCACATCCTGTCACACTCACACATTATCACATTCACGACCTGTCACACTCACCTCTTCACACTCGCACCCAGTCACACTAACTCCCACCCATACTGTCACACTCACACTCGGTCACACTCACACCCGTCTCTCTCACACCTGCATCCTGCCACAATTCCCCCATACTAACCCCGCCACAGTTTAACACTGGAGTGCCAGCCTGACATGACCTGGCCACACTCGTGCAGTGGGAGGGTGGGAGGGAACAACATCCAGCAACACTGTGGCTGAAGAGGAAGCGCTGGGTGATCAGCCTGACCCTCCAGCTCACCGCTCCTCACGCCACTCCCAGGCACGGCCTACAGCGGGAGTCTCTGCCTCCCCCATACTTCCAGTTCAGTTCCCAACCCTCCACCTGCTGGGTGAAACATCCCCTCTTAATCTCCCTAATCTGTTGACCAGTTACTTCAAATCTACGCTTCCTGGTTTTAGAAATGTCAAAACAAGGAACTGCAAATGCTGGGGGTTTACAAAAAAAAGACACAAAGTGCTGGAGTAACTCAGTGGTCAGGCAGCATCGCTGGAGAACATGGATGGGTGACTTTTTGGGTCGGGAACCTTCAAACCTGAAGAAGATCGGTACCCCGGTTTTAGATTCCTTTGCCGAGGGAAGTAACCTATTGACTCCATCTTATATGGAAACATAAACAATAGGTGCAGGAGGAGGCCATTCGGCCCTTTGAGCCAGCACCGCCATTCAATGTGATCATGGCAGATCATGCACAATCAGTACCCCTTTCCGCTAGCTCTAAGAGCTCTATCTAACTCTCTTTTGAATGCATCCAGTGAATCGGCTTCCACTGCCTTCTGAGGCAGAGAATTCCACAAATTCACAACTCTCTTTGTGAAAAAGTTTTTCCTCATCTCAGTTCTAAATGGCCTACCCATTATTCTCAAACTGTGGCCTCTGGTTCTGGACTCCCCCAACATCGGGAACATATTTCCTGCATCTAGTGTGTCCAATCCCTTAATAATTTTATATGTTTCAATATAATCCTCCCCTCTCATCCTCCTAAATTCCAGTGAATATAAGTCCAGTCGCTCCATTCTTTCGTCAAATGACAGTCCCGCCATCCCAGGAATTGACTTCGTGAACCTACGCTGCACTCCCCCAGAATCTCACTCGTTTGCCTCACAGTCCTCTGTTCCCAAACTGAACACTAGCAGCCAGTCCACTCATTCCTCCTTGCTGCGAATTTCCAGTCATATCTTCATAAATCCACTCTGCCCCCTCTCCAGTGCAAGTCCAGGGGAAACTTGCCAAAATGCAGCCTATGTTGTACCAGTTGTACATAATCTCTCTGCTCTTATCTTCTACACTTTGATGAGTAAAAGGATCATCCCAATGCATTTATTGGCAGTGTGGTGTAGTTTGTGGAGCTGCTGTCTCACTGTGCCAGAGACCCAGGTTCGATCCTGACTATGGCTGCTGTCTGTATGGAGTTTGTACATCCTCCCTGTGACCGCGTGGGATTTATCTGGGTGCTCCGGTTTCCTCCCATATCCCAAAGACGTGGGTTTGTAGGTTAATTGGCCTCTGTAAATTGCCGCTAGTGTGGAGGGAGTGGATGAGAAAGTGGGATAACAGAACAGGGGTGAATGGGTGATCGATGGTTGGCGTGGGCTTGGTGGGTCAAAGAACCTGTTCCCGTGCTGTATCTCTAAAACAAACAAAATGAAACAAAACGTTTTAACCACGATATTGATCTGTCTTGTTACCTTGTTATATGTGGACATGGAGTCCCATTTGATTTGCCCAATCTCTGTCAAGGTTGAAATTGCCAAAGGTCTTTGTTTCCAGCCACCCAACCTCCTTGACTGACACCCTGTGTAACAATATACCCTGTTGGGGTTGGGGACTGATGGATGACTGACACTGTCATTACACTTGTTATTTATCATCTTCACCCAAGCCACATCTTCTTGGTTCACCACCCACTGCCCTAGTCTCATCCCAAGCTACCCAACACGCCCACCCACCATGCTGACAACCCTCCTGAGACCTCAACTAGGCTGGAACAATCAGTGTAACATGAAAAGAATGGCAGATGCTGCTTTATATCAAAGATAGACACAAAATGTTGGAGTAACTCAGCAGGTCAGATAGCATCTCTGGAGAAAATGGATAAATGACGTTTCGGGTCGGGACCTTTCTTCAGTACATGCAGCCTGACCCGCTGAGTTACTCCAGCACTTTGTGTCTATCTTTGGTATAAACCAGCATCTGCAGTTCTTTGTTTCTTGCAGGTGGTGAGCGATCTGTGCTTTATAGGCTTTATAGACATTAAATGTAAGGCCTATCCTCTCCCACGCTTCAACTAGCGAGCCAGTGGTGACAGAAGATCGACACAAAATACAGGAGTAACTCAGCGGGACAGGCAGCATCGCTGGATAGAAGGAATGGCTGATATTTCGGTTTGAGACCCTTCTTCAGACTGAGAGTCAGGGGAGAGGGAGACATAGAGATATGGAGGGGTAAAGTGTGAAAACGAGAGATCATAGGGGACGAATGTCAAACGTTAGCTGAGGGAAAAGTGACAAGGAGGCATACAATCAGTAAAACTTAATCAGGAGGACAGTGAAACTAGTGGGAGAACTAGAGTGGGGGAGGGATGGAGATGGGAATGGAAAGCAAGGGTTACTTGAAGTTAGAGAAGTCAATATTCATACCACTGGGGTGTAAGCCGCCCAGGCAAAATATGAGGTGCTGTTCCCCCAATTTGCATTGTGCCTCATTCTGACAGTGGAGGAGGCCCAGGACAGAGAGGTCAGTGTGGGAATGGGAGGGTGAGCAGCTGCCTGCAATCTGCGGCTGGACAGTGGAGGTCCCAGCGTGGCCCAGGTGACGGAGCACAGAGAACATGCAGGTCCCCACCAGCCCTGTCATTAGCCCCTCCCTGGTGGGAGGCTTGTTGGGGGTGAGGTGCTGCATTGTGGGAGAAAGGCTGGAGCAAACGTCCAGGTGCACAGCAGGAAACGGGCATTGATGAGATTGACAGTCACAACTTTTATCCCAGGGCAGAAATGTCAAAGACCAGAGGGCAGAGCTTTAAGGTGAGAGGAGCATACTAAATCCATAGGTTTATAAACCTAAGAATGCTAGATTTTGCTGGATAGTGCGGTGAGTCCTGGTCAGTGTGTGCTGGGGTCAGTGTGTGCTGGGGTCAGTGTGTGCTGGGGTCAGTGTGTGCTGGGGTCAGTGTGCTGGGGTCAGTGTGTGCTGGGGTCAGTGTGTGTTGGGGTCAGTGTGTGTTGGGGTCAGCGTGTGCTGGGGTCAGTGTGTGCTGGGGTCAGTGTGTGCTGGGGTCAGTGTGTGTTGGGGTCAGTGTGTGTTGAGGTCAGTGTGTGTTGAGGTCAGTGTGTGTTGAGGTCAGTGTGTGTGGGTCAGTGTGTGTGGGTCAGTGTGTGTTGGGGTCAGAGTGTGCTGGGGTCAGCGTGTGCTGGGGTCAGCGTGTGCTGGGGTCAGCGTGTGCTGGGGTCAGCGTGTGCTGGGGTCAGCGTGTGCTGGGGTCAGCGTGTGCTGGGGTCAGTGTGTGCTGGGGTCAGTGTGTGTTGAGGTCAGTGTGTGTGGGTCAGTGTGACTTGGGGTCAGTGTGTGCTGGGGTCAGTGTGTGCTGGGGTCAGTGTGTGGGTCAGCGTGTGCTGGGGTCAGTGTGTGCTGGGGTCAGTGTGTGTTGAGGTCAGTGTGTGTGGGTCAGCGTGTGTTGGGGTCAGCGTGTGCTGGGGTCAGTG
This sequence comes from Rhinoraja longicauda, assembly GCF_053455715.1. Classification (NCBI taxonomy): domain Eukaryota; kingdom Metazoa; phylum Chordata; class Chondrichthyes; order Rajiformes; family Arhynchobatidae; genus Rhinoraja; species Rhinoraja longicauda. The sequence goes on from NC_135984.1 coordinate 29,172,236, forward strand.
TGTGCTGGGGTCAGTGTGTGTTGAGGTCAGTGTGTGTGGGTCAATGTGTGTTGGGGTCAGCGTGTGCTGGGGTCAGTGTGTGCTGGGGTCAGTGTGTGTTGGGGTCAGCGTGTGCTAGGGTCAGTGTGTGCTGGGGTCAGTGTGTGTTGGGGTCAGTGTGTGTTGGGGTCAGTGTGTGCTGGGGTCAGTGTGTGTTGAGGTCAGTGTGTGTGGGTCAGCGTGTGTTGGGGTCAGCGTGTGCTGGGGTCAGTGTGTGCTGGGGTCAGTGTGTGTTGAGGTCAGTGTGTGTGGGTCAGTGTGTGTTGGGGTCAGCGTGTGCTGGGGTCAGTGTGTGCTGGGGTCAGTGTGTGTTGAGGTCAGTGTGTGTGGGTCAGTGTGTGTTGGGGTCAGCGTGTGCTGGGGTCAGTGTGTGCTGGGGTCAGTGTGTGCTGGGGTCAGTGTGTGTTGGGGTCAGCGTGTGCTGGGGTCAGTGTGTGCTGGGGTCAGTGTGTGTGGGTCAGTGTGTGCTGGGGTCAGTGTGTGTTGGGGTCAGCGTGTGCTGGGGTCAGTGTGTGCTGGGGTCAGCGTGTGCTGGGGTCAGTGTGTGCTGGGGTCAGTGTGTGCTGGGGTCAGCGTGTGCTGGGGTCAGTGTGTGCTGGGGTCAGTGTGTGTTGAGGTCAGTGTGTGTGGGTCAGTGTGTGTTGGGGTCAGCGTGTGCTGGGGTCAGTGTGTGCTGGGGTCAGTGTGTGTTGGGGTCAGCGTGTGCTGGGGTCAGTGTGTGCTGGGGTCAGTGTGTGTTGGGGTCAGTGTGTGTTGGGGTCAGTGTGTGCTGGGGTCAGTGTGTGCTGGGGTCAGTGTGTGCTGGGGTCAGTGTGTGCTGGGGTCAGTGTGTGCTGGGGTCAGTGTGTGCTGGGGTCAGTGTGTGCTGGGGTCAGTGTGTGCTGGGGTCAGTGTGTGCTGGCATTAATGTGTGCTGGTCAGTGTGTGCTGGGGTCAGTGTGTGCTGGGGTCAGTGTGTGCTGGGGTCAGTGTGTGCTGGGGTCAGTGTGTGCTGGGGTCAGTATGTGCTGGTGTTAGTGTGTGCTGGCATTAATGTGTGCTGGTCAGTGTGTGCTAGTGGTCTGTGTCTGGTTCTACTGGTCAGTAACTGGTTAGACCCTGGTTAATGACAGCTAGAAACAAAAACTTACTGAAGGTCTTGAAGGAGGTGCAGGGAGTGGGGTTAATAGAGCCCCTTCAAAAGGCTACACCGACACGATGATCTGAAGGCTCTCCTGCTCTGTCCTCCAATCTGATTCTACTTACATAAGTGTCCTCACTGTCGGATGTTCACCTGCTTCCTCTCTTTTAATCTTTGAATCTTAGCCTCCTGAGTATTAGTGGCTGTGGGAAGGAGCCTCTACCAAGTGTGTGTGATGCCAAATGGCGGGAACCAATACGTCAAATGCCACCTCAAACCTGTCTTGTAGCAACCGATGTCTGTAAACCCCAGGTGATCATTACAGCAGGTAACACAGGCTCTCTGAAACCCCATGAAAACCAACGGTGTGCATGTTCTGTTGCAAAGTGATATGACAATAGACAATAAGTGCAGGAGGAGGCCATTCAACCCTTCGAGCCAGCACAGCCATTCACCGTGATCATTGGCTGATCATCCACAATCAGTACCCCGTTCCTGCCTTCTTCCCATATCCCCTGACTCTGCTATCATTAAGAGCTCTATCTAACTCTCTCTTGAAAGCATCCAGGGAATTGGCCTCCACACCTTCACAACTCTCTGAGTGAAAACGTTTTCCTCATCTCCGTTCTAAATGGCCTACCCCTTATTCTTAAACTGTGGCCCCTGGTTCGGGACTCCCCCAACATCGGGAACATGTTTCCAGCCTCTAGCGTGTCCAATCCCTTAATAATCCAATCCCTTCTCTCCCGAGATGTTGCCTGACCTGCTGAGTTACTCCAGCATTTTGTGAATAAATCCCTTAATAATCTTATATGTTTCAATAAGATCCCCTCTCATCCTTCTAAATTCCAGTGTATACAAGCCCAGTCGCTCCAGTCTTTTAACATACGACAGTCCCACCATTCCGGGAATTAACCTCGTGAACCTACGATGCAGTCCTTCAATAGAAAGAATGTCCTTCCTCAAATTTGGAGACCAAAACTGTACACAATACTCCAGGTGTGGTCTCACGAGGGCCCTGTACAAAGGCAGAAAGACCTCTTTGCTCCTATACTCAACTCCCCTTGTTATGAAGGCCAACATTCCATTAGCTTTCTTCACTGCCTGCTGTACCTATATGCTTACTTTCAGTTACTGATGAACTAGGACACCCAGATCTCTTTGTACTTCCCCTTTTCCTAACTTGACACCACTCAGATAATAATCTGCCTTCCTGTTCTTACCACCAAACTGGACAACCTCACATTTATCCACATTTATCTGCATCTGCCATGCATCTGCCCACTCACACAACCTATCCAAGTCACCATGCATCCTCATAGCATCTTCCTCACACTTCACACTACCCCCAATACCATGTGCTCTAATTTTGCCCATTAATCTTCTATGTGGGACCTTATCGAAGGCTTTCTGAAAGTATAGGTACACTACATCCACTGGCTCTCCCTTGTCCATTTTCCTAGTTACATTAGTCAAGCATGATTAGTCAAGCTTGATTTCCCCTTCGTAAATCCATGCTGACTCAGAACGATCCTGTTACTGCTATCAAAATATCCTGCAATTTCTTCTTTTATAATTGACTCCAGGATCTTCCTGGTCTAACTGGTCTATAATTTCCTGTTTTCTTTCTCCCTCATTTCAGAAAAAGTGGGGCAACATTAGCTTCCCTCCAATCCACAGGAACCGATCCTGAATCTATAGAACATTGGAAAATGATCACCAATGCTTCCCCGATTTCTAGAGCCACTTCCTCAAGTACCCTGGGATGCAGACCATCAGGCCCTGGGGATTTATCAGCCTTCAGTCCCAACAGTCTATCCAACACCATTTCTTGCCTAATGTGGATTTCCTTCAGCTCCTCCGTCACCCTAGGATCTCTGGCCACTAGAACATCTGGGAGATTGTTTCTGTCTTCCTTAGTGAAGACAGATCCAAAGTACCGGTTAAACTCCTCTGCCATTTCCTTGTTCCCCATAATAAATTCATATGTTTCTGTCTTCAAGGGACCCACATTTGTCTTAACTATTTTTTTCCTCTTCACATACCTAAAGAAGCTTTTACTATCCTCCTTTATATTCTTGGCTACCTTACCTTCGTACCTCATCTTTACTCCCCGTATTGCCGATTTAGTTATCTTCTGATGCTCTTTAAAAGAGTCCCAATCCTATGGCTTCCTGCTCATCTTTGCTCACTCCTTTTTTATTATTATACTGTCCTTGACTTCCCTTGTCAGCCACGGTCGCCTCTTACTCCCCTTAGAGTCTTTCTTCCTCTTTGGAATGAACTGATACTGCACCTTCTGTACTATTCCCAGAAATACCTGCCATTGTTGTTCCACTGTCTTCCTTGCTAGGGTCTCTTTCCAGTCAACTCTCACCAGCTCCTCCCTCATGCTTCCATAGCCCCCATTGCTCAACTGTAGTGTTGACACTTCCGATTTTCCCTTCTCTCTCTCTCAAATTAAAGATTAAAACATCATATCATGATCACTACCTCCTAATGGCTCTTTTGAGTTCCCTTATCAAATCCATTTCATTACACAACAATAAATCCAGAATACAATACAATACAATACTATATCTTTATTGTCAGAATGTAGAAGGCAAGAATGGTAGGCTCCAGTACAAGCTGCTCTAAGAATCCATCTCGGAGGCACTCCACAAACTCCCTATCTTGGGGTCCAGTACCAACCTGATTTTCCCAGTCTACCTGCAAGTTGAAATCTCCACTGGACTACCACTGTAGCATTACCTTTGCGACATGCCAATTTTAACTCTTGATTCAACTTGCACCTTATGTCCAGGCTACGTTTTGGGGGGCTGTAGATAACTCCCATTAGGGTCTTTTTACCCTTACAATTCCTCAGTTCTGTCCATACTGACTCTACATCTCCTGATTCTATGTCATCCCTTGCAAGGGATTTGTTCTGCAGGGAAGCTAAATACAAAGCATCCTTGAAAAGTGAGTCACTGAAGCTTGATGGGAGAGCAGGCATCCATTTAATGTGCAGAAAAGCAAGCAATAAGACAAAGCATGGGCTTCAGTCAACACAGTGGGAGCTCAGTGCCCCAGTCACATCTCTCCCTCCCTGCTCTGCACTGTAGTTAGTCCAGGTGAAAGGTATACTGCACATACCCCTAGGCCAGTATTAGTACTAACAATCTTCTTTGTCATCAACCACCTGGAATAGTCAAAGCCTGCAGATGATGCAGATCTGGAGTGAACAATGAGGAGGAAAATCAAGGGTGTAGGAGAGTGATAACAAAGTCGGCTTGTATCTCCCCTTGAACCTGCAATCATTCATTCAACAGCAAGGAAAGGATGTAGAAACTCCACAGAAATCTATTTACCTGGTTGAAATTGACATTAAAAGTTTAGTTTGGTTTATTTAGTTTAGTTTAGAGATACAGAGCGGAAACAGATCCTTTGGCCCACCGAGTCCACTCCGACCAGCGATCCCCAAACACTAACACAATAGGGACAATTTACATTTATACCAAGCCAATTAACCTACAAACCTGTACATCTTTAGAGTGTTGGAAGAAACCGGAGATCCTGGAAAAACCCCACATGGTCACAGGAGAACGTAGAAACTCCATACAGACAGCACCTGTAGTCAGAATCGAACCTGGGTCTCAGTTTCAGTTTAGTTTATTGTCACATGTACCGAGTTACAGTGAAAAGCTTTTGTTGCGCGCTATCCAGTCAACAGAAAGGCAAGACATGATTACAATCCAGCCATTACAGTGCATAGATACATGGTAGGGGAATAACATTTAGTGCAAGGTTAAGCCAGCAAAGTCCAATGAAGGATCGTCCCAGGGTCACCAGTTGCCTGATAACAGCTGGGAAGAATCTGTCTCTGAATCTGGATCTCTGGCGTTGTAAGGCAGGAACTCTACCACTGTGCCACCATGCAAAACTTTGCAAATATAAGTTAAAAATATGTCTCTTGATGTTAGCTTCAGGGTTTATGCAGCTTTAAGACAAGTGTAAGGACAATTTCAGTCAACTGCACTCGTTGCTGCTGCCATTTCATTGTCTGCAGCACCACAGGGCAGCCCAGTGGCAATGCCGACCCAGGCTCCATCTACACTGTCCACATCCTCACCAAGGGCCAGATGCAACTTGGTTCACTTTCAACCATGTGGGATAAGCATTATTTTTAATGCCTTGAGTTATGGATTGTTTTACATTGTAAACTGAGTTGTGAGTGTTCACAGTTAGTTCATGGACTGTACATGTTGTGACACACCTGTACATGGACTGTACATGTTGTGACACACCTGTACATGGACTGTACATGTTGTGACACACCTGCTGCCTCATAACGCTAGAGACCCGGGTTCCATCCTGACCTCTGGTATCTTTGCATGGAGTTAGCATGTTCTCCCTGTGACCACTTGGGTTTCCCCCGGATGCTTCGGTTTTCTCCCACACCCCATGGATGTGCGGGTTTGTAGGTTAAATGTCTGTCTGTAAATTGCCTCCAGAGTGTAGAGAGTGGATGGGGAAGTACGATGGTTGGTGTGGGTTCGGTCGGCTGAAGGGCCTGTTTCTCTGCTGTATTTTTCAATTAATTCAATCAACTGAATGCTGTGAGTTACATGTGTATGAAGGAACTGCAGATGCTGGCTTAAACCAAAGATATACACAAAATGCTGGAGTAACTCAGCAGGACAGGCAGCATCTCTGGAGAGAAGGAATGGTTGACGTTTCGGGAAGGGTCTCGACCCGAAACGTCACCCATTCCTTCTCTCCAGAGATGCTGCCTGTCCCGCTGAGGTACTCCAGCATTTTGTGTCTAACTGTGAGTTACATGATTATTTGCTGGCTAAATGTGAGATGGGCAGTTAGTTACATGTTGACTACTTTGAGCTGTGTGTTATCAGGGTTTGTATTTTCAGTTTATATTTTTGGTTCAGTGGAAACTTCTCATTTTTTTCAGTTATTTAGACTTTAGAGATTCAGTACGGAAACAGGCCTCTTGGCCCACCGAGTCTGCACTAACCAGCCATCCCTGTACACTAACTATCGCTGAAACAGGCCTCTTGGCCCACCAAGTCTGCACCAACCAGCCATCCCTGTACACTAACTATCCTACACACTAGGCACAATTTACAATGTCACCAAAGCCAATTAACCTATAAACTTGTACTTCTTTGGAGTGTGGGAGGAAACTGAAACTCCCGGAGAAAACCCACACAGGTCAGGAGGAGAATGTACAAACTCTGTACAGACAGCACCTGTAGTCAGGATCGAACCCGGGTCTCTGGCACTGTGAGGCAGCAACTCTGCCACCGAGCCAGTGTGGCTTCAGATGATGAAATGCATCACTCTCTACTTTGGTCTCTGCAGCTAAAACTAAACAAAATTAAAAATATGCATGTTCAGAGTCATTATAGTACATCAACATTACAAATTAGTAGGTATTAGAGGTCTTGAAATGTATAAAGGTGGATAAATCCCCAGACCAGGTATCTCCTCAGACGCCATGGGAAGCCAGGGAGGAGATTGCTGGGGCTGTGGCAGAGATTGGTGCAACTTTTGTTAGCCGAGGATGAGGTGTGGAAGATGAGGATGGCCAGTGTGGTGCCTTTATTTAAGAGGGACACCAGGGAAAAACCAAGGAACTACGGGCCGGTGATTGGAGAAGTAATTGGAATGGAACTTGCAGGACAGGATTTAGTTGCAGTTGGAAAGGCAATGACTAATTACGGATAGTTAGCATGGCTTTGTGCATGGGAAATAGTGTCACAAATTGGTTTGTGTGTTTTAAGGAGGTTACTAAGAGGATTGATGAGGGCAGGGCAGTAAATGTTGTCTGCACGGGCTTTAGCAAGGTCTTGACAAGTCGCGATTAGTAGGCTGGTCTTACATTCCAGTATCTGCTGTCTCCTGTGTCTCCAGCTACCTCATCAAGCCTGGAGCCCTGCCTGTTGCCCACTCTTCCTCGTCCTGTTTGTGTGTGGCATTTTACCCTTTGTCGAATCGATCGGGAAGGTTGAGAGCATGCGATTGGGTGTTGGCATGCAGAAGGGGGACTCAGATCCAAGACTCCCTGAACATAGACAATGTCCTGTTTTCTGCTCTGCTCCATGGACAGATTGATCAGCAACTGTGACCATTTTGAGCTGGTGTCAGGGACCAGGGTTACTGGAAGGCCATGCAAGGCCATGATCTTTGGCAACTGGCCCAACTGTTCAACCATCTCCTTCGCCATCAAATCTAACTCCTGAAGATGCCGGCGATCTGGTTTGGAGAGGCCAAGACTTGAAACAAAAGTTGAATGGAGTGGATAAATTGTGGGATGTCACTCCCTCCCAATAATCCGGTCATTGTTTCTTAAGCTAGAAAGGTGCAGAAAAAATGACGAGGATGTTCCCAGGACTGGAGGGCCTGAGCTATATGGTGAGGTTGAGCAGGCTGGGCTGAGCTATAGGGTGAGGTTGAGCAGGCTGGGGCTGCTATAGGGTGAGGTTGAGCAGGCTGGGCCTGAGCTATAGGGTGAGGTTGAGCAGGCTGGACCTGAGCTATAGGGTGAGGTTGAGCAGGCTGGGCCTGAGCTATAGGGTGAGGTTGAGCAGGCTGGGGCTGCTATAGGGTGAGGTTGAGCAGGCTGGGCCTGAGCTATAGGGTGAGGTTGAGCAGGCTGGGCCTGAGCTATATATAGGGTGTGGTTGAGCAGGCTGGGCCTGAGCTATAGGGTGAGGTTGAGCAGGCTGGGCCTGAGCTATAGGGTGAGGTTGAGCAGGCTGGGCCTGAGCTATATATAGGGTGTGGTTGAGCAGGCTGGGCCTGAGCTATAGGGTGAGGTTGAGCAGGCTGGGCCTGAGCTATAGGGTGAGGTTGAGCAGGCTAGGCCTGAGCTATAGGGTGAGGTTGAGCAGGCTGGGCCTGAGCTATAGGGTGAGGTTGAGCAGGCTGGGCCTGAGCTATAGGGTGAGATTGAGCAGGCTGGGCCTGAGCTATAGGGTGAGGTTGAGCAGGCTGGACCTGAGCTATAGGGTGTGGTTGAGCAGGCTGGGCCTGAGCTATAGGGTGAGGTTGAGCAGGCTGGGCCTGAGCTATAGGTGAGGTTGAGCAGGCTGGGCCTGAGCTATAGGTGAGGTTGAGCAGGCTGGGGCTGCTATAGGGTGTGGTTGAGCAGGCTGGGGCTGCTATAGGGTGAGGTTGAGCAGGCTGGGGCTGCTATAGGGTGAGGTTGAGCAGGCTGGGCCTGAGCTATAGGGTGAGGTTGAGCAGGCTGGACCTGAGCTATAGGGTGTGGTTGAGCAGGCTGGGCCTGAGCTATAGGTGAGGTTGAGCAGGCTGGGGCTGCTATAGGGTGAGGTTGAGCAGGCTGGGTCTCTATTCCTTGGAACCTAGGGGACTGAGGGGTGATCTTAAAGAGGTGCATATGAGGGAAATAGATTGGATAGATGCAGAGTCCTTTAGTCAGAGGAGTGGATTAGACCAGAGGACAGGTTTTAGGTGGGGGGGGGGACGAAAGATTTAATAAGAACATGAGGGGCAACCTTTTTACACAAAGGGTGGTGGGTATATGGAACGAGCTGCCGGTGGAGGTAGTGGAGGCAGGTACTATCACAACGCTTAGGAAACATTTAGACAGGTTCATGGGTTGGACAGGTTTAGAGGGATATGAGCCAAACACAGGCAGATGGGACTAGTGTAGACGGGACATGTTGGTCGGCGTGGACAGGTTGGGCTGATGGGCCTGTTTCCACGGTGCATGATTATGTCTATATCAGGGGTGAGGTGATCTCGATGTTGCTGTACTTGGCGCAGGTACAGCCCATTCCCCGCTCCACTGCTCTGCTGATCCTACCTGAACTATCCTCCCGTCCAGCAGGGAGTTCAGGAGGGAGAGGGGCGATAGGCCACGATGTACAAGTCCCTGGACAACGGGGCAAAAGTGTAGCCCTCATCCTGTCGGCCACCTTCGTGTGTGGCTGCATTAGGCTGTATGTGGACAACAAGTGTCGTGTGCTCCATTGCCACGCAAGCTGCCAGTCAGCTGCAACTCTACCTGTCCTTTATGGAAAGGGTTTTCCAAACCAACATATCATAAAAATTAACTGCAGATGCTGGCTTATACCAAAGACAGACACAAAATGCTGCAGTAACTCAGCGGGTCAGGCAGCATCTCTGGAGAACATGGTTTGGTAATGTTTCCGGTGGGGGCTGAAGATGGGGCCCCCAACCCAAAATGTCACCTATTAATTTTCTCCAAAGATGCTGCCTGACCGGTGGAGTTACTCCAGCATTTTATGCCTATCTTTAACAGAGCAAAACCTTGGACCACAGGTCCACCAGGCAGTTGTCTCCTTGGATCCTGAGCACAGTCCAGATCATTGGCAGAATGTCCCATCGTAGCACTCACTGCAAGCACCAAGACCTCGCTTGGCTGGTGGTGAGAGGGGCTCTCTGACAGGACCCTTCCTTGACTCTTCAGGTCCAGCGCACACTGCCCTTGGGACGGCTGTGATGGGGGAGACCGCTTAGTGGGCTATGCATTTGCAGAGTGGGTCTGGAGAAGGAAACAAGGACCCTGGTCACAGTTCATCCTGAGCAGCGGTGTAGCAGAGGACAGGGTGTTCCCTGGGACACACAGAGAGATGGACATCGAGTGCTGCTGGAAGCCACCTGCTCTTTGGTCTGCCCGAAAACCAGTCGGTCTCCCCTCACAGCGAAACGGCCGTCAGGGAATGTTGCCGACTGGCACATTCCAGATTGCAGGAGTACGCGCTGAGGGATGCACTGAAGCTCGGTGCAGCCAACGCCAAGGCTGTATGGGGCAGACTGCAGGCCAGGGTCCTACTGGCATTGGGAGGCCGGGTCTGGTGGGCAACCCCTCAGACACAGGAGTTTGTATGGGGGATGCATGAGTGGCAATGGTGCTGCAAACAGTGCGTGCACACCACTCATGTATAGAACCCATGGCACTGTGAATGTAGGGAGGGAACAGCACTACCAATGTTACGGGCCACGCACTGTGCTATACTCCCGTATTGACATATGATTGTTATTATGACATAGTTCATATTAAAAATGAATTTAAACTAGCAGAAACATGCTAATGATGTCCGATACGAGATAAGCCCAGGCCAGAACAAACACAGAGACGTTACTGAAGCAAGCAGAGTGTGACAGAATTCTAGACAAATAAGTATAGGATCTCGTTCAAGCAACAGTTTTGCCTGTGAGAGCAAACACGAATGGTAGAGAATGACCAGCCTGCCACAGAGAGATGGGCTAGTATTGGATGCAGCATTAAATATGTTTTTGAAAGGAACAGTGTTAGGATAGCTCGGGAGTTGGAAGTTATGTACTGTCAAAGGTAAATAGTGGATAAAATATGGGATCAGTGAGAAAGGGGGAGGGACGGAGAGAGTCAGAGAGTGACAAGAGTGAGAGGGGAGAAGGAGAGTGAGGGGAAGAGAGAGAGAGAGAAAGAGGGCGACAGTGAATGAGAGGGATTGAGGGAGAGGAGGAGAGAGAGAACATGGTGGATGGATGAAAACTAGCAGTCAGGACACGACAGGGCACAATTCTATTTCAAATATACAGTGCATTCAGAAAGTATTCAGACCCCTTCACTTTTTCCACATTTTGCTACGTGGATTTCTTTTTTTTATCATCAATCTACACACAATACCCCATAATAAAAAAGCGAAAACAGGTGTTTAGAAATTTATGCAAACTAATTAAAAAGAAATAACTGAAATATCACGTTTACATAAGTATTCAAACCCTTTACTCAGTACTTTGTTGAGGCACCTTTGACAGCGATTACAGCCTCAAGTCTTCTTGGGTATGACGCTACAAGCTTGGCATACCTGTATTTGGGTCATTTCTCCCATTCTTCTCTGCAGATCCTCTCAAGCTCTGTCAGGTTGGATGGGGAGCGTCGATGCACAGTTATTTTCAGGTCCCTCCAGAGATGTTCGATCGGGTTCAAGTCTGGGCTCCGGCTGGGCCACTCAAGGACATTCACAGACTTGTCATGAAGCCACTCCTGTGTTGTCTTGGCTGTGTGTTCAGGGTCGTTGATGTTGGAAGGTGAACCTCCACCCCAGTCTGAGGTCCAGAACTCTCTGGAGCAGGTTTTCATCAAGGATCTCTCTGTACTTTGCTCCGTTCATCTTTCCCTCGATCCTGACTAGTCTCCCAGTTCCTGCCGCTGAAAAACATCCCCACAGCATGATGCTGCCACCACCGTGCTTCACCGTAGGTATGGTATTGGCCAGGTGATGAGCGGTGCTGCTTGGCATTCAGGCCATAGAGTTCAATCTTGGTTTCATCAGACCAGAGAATCTTGTTTCTCATGGTCTGAGAGTCCTTTAGGTGCCTTTTGGCAAAACTCCAAGCGGGCTGTCATGTGCCTTTTACTGAGGAGTGGCTTCTGTCTGGCCACTCTACCATAAAGGCCTGATTGTGGAGTGCTGCAGATATAGTTGTCCTTCTGGAAGGTTCCCCCATCTTCACAGAGGAACTCCGGAGCACTGTCAGAGTGACCATCCGGTTCTTGGTCACCTCCCTGACCAAGGCCCTTCTCCCCCGATTGCTCAGTTTGGTCGGGCAGCCAGCGCTATGAAGGGTCCTGGTCGTTCCAAAGTTCTTCCATTTAAGAATGACAGAGGCCACTGTGCTCTTCAAGACATGCAATGCTGCAGAAATGGTCTTTTAAACCCTTCCCCAGATCTGTGCCTCGACACAATCCTGTCTCGGAGGTCTACGGACAATTCTGTATCTGTTCATCTTCCTGTTTTTTGTGGGTTTTAAGCGTTTGGCAACACATTCTATTTGCTGTTATTTTTAGCCATTCTTAGTTCAGGAGATTCCAACACAATAAAGTTGTTCCACCATCAACTGTATTACAAATGAATGTACCAATATTTACAACAAGGGGCATTCCCCACTCTCCTGTTCTGTACCAACCCCTTATTCTCGAGCCAACAATTGGCCTACCCATACACCCTGCCTGAGGCCATCTGTTGCCAGCCCTAATATGACCTGGTCTTTTCTCGCCCCCAGTTCTTCTCCCCCACCCTCTACTTTCTGCCAGAAGAAGAGTCCCAACCCGAAACGTCACCTATCTGCATACCAGCATAGATGCTATACCAGCATCTGCAGTTATTTTCTTATACTACCTATCCAGAGATGCTGACTTGCCGAGTTACTCCAACACTTTGTGTCTCCAGCATCTGTAGTTCTTTGTCATAGAGTGATACAATGTGGAAACAGGCCCTTCGGCGCAACTTGCCCACACCAGCCAACATATCCCAGCTACACTAGTCCCGCCTGCCTGCGCTTGGTCCATATCTCTCCAAACCTGTCCTATCCATGTACCTGTCTAACTGTTTCTTAAATGATGGGATAGTCCCAGCCTTAACTACCTATTCTGGCAGACTGTTCCATACACCCACCACCCTTTGTGTGAAAAACATTACCCCTCGGATTCCTATTAAATCTTTTCCCCTTCACCTTGAACTTATGTCCTCTGGTCCTCGATTTCCCTACTCTGGGTAAGAGACTCTGTGCATCTACCCGATCCATTCCTCTCATGATTTTGTACACCTCTATAAGATCACCCTTCATCGTCCTTCGCTCCAAGGAATAGAGACCCAGCCTACTCAACCTCTCCCTATATCTCACACCCTCTAGTCCTGGCAACATCCTTGTAAATATTTTCTGAACCCTTTCAAGCTTGACAATATCTTTCCTATAACATGGTGCCTAGAACTGAACACAATATTCTAAATGTGGTCTCACCAACATCTTATACAACTGCAACATGACCTCCCAACTTTTACACTCAACCTTATTCACGGTAATTTGTTTTTTTTTGGAAACCACACAAAACATGATGTCTTGTATGTCTGTGTATCATCCACAGTGTACTTATTGTCTGCACATTGCCACAGCTGACTGTGGAGGCCAAGTCAATGGATATTTTTAAGGCGGAGATTGACAGATTCTTGATTAGTTAGGGTATCAGGGGTTATGGGGCAAAGGCAGGAGAACGGGGTTGAGAGGGAAAGATAGATCAGCCATGATTGAATGGCAGAGTAGACTTGAAGGGCAGAATGGCTTAATTCTGCTCCTATCTGTTATGACCTTATGACCTGTCAACATGCATGTTCCAGTTCCTGAACTTCAGTGGATTTATAGTTCAGTTGCTGGAACAGTTGTCGGGGCACTAAATATTCACAGGATCTAACTAAAACTAAGCACCGAACCTCAGGTGAACTAGTAAACACAGGTCCAAATGAGCTGTTTGAAATGAATGGAACAAACGCTCCCCGGGATACATGGTGTAAGGACCAGCTGAGGTTAGCGGGGAGGCTGAGTAAGTCAACCCAACCTGAGCTCCTTTACCCTGTTCCATACAAAGTCCTGGGAAGACTCTGCTCCAATGAAGACATCAAACAGGGTCATCTCAAGCTAGTCAGGGACTTAAAGGAATTGTTCACATCTGGATACACGACCAGAGAGATGGAGAGGACACACAAAGAACTGCAACTGCTGGAATCTTGAGTAAAACACACATAGTGCTGGAATAATTCAGTGGGTCAGGCAGCATCTGTGGAAGGAATGGATAGGCAACGTTTCCAGTCGGGACTCTTCTGGTACAGAGAATGAGCTGGAGTAGTCTTAGAGCTTTCAACCAACACTAACAACTAAACGGTGCAAGTTAGCAGTTGGCTGGTTCAGTTAATGAGAAGATGTGGTCTGCGTCTTTGTTGCAAGGGGTTGTAAAATCTTATAAAAAGAACTGTTAAATTGAGATATTTAGCTTTGTGCATGAAAACCAGCCTCCTGATTGACGGCAGCTAAGCTGACGAAGGGTTCTCCTTCCTCCCCTGTCCTTACTGTCCTGTAACCAGGCACTCTGGCACCAGGAGCAGATCCCCTGGCTGCACGATATGCACATCAGGGGCACCTCTGCCACTGTGGAGAGTTGGTATGGAAGGGTAAAAAAAAAACCCCCTGTAAACCAGACCCAATATAACAGATCTATTCTCATGTATAAATCTTATTAGCGTGTTTCCAAGTGCTCTAATGTTCCTGACATTGATACATAATAAGTACTTTGGATGGAAGCAATTAACGGTAATTGCCCATTTAAAGAGTCAAAGACCCTGGCCTCGGGCAGGCAAATGAATTTAAGAGCGTCAGTCACCACGTACTGAGAGGAGGGAGGGCACTTGGTCTGACACCAGGAATCATGAGCTGACTGAAGCAACGAGTGTTGTCTGGCATGGCCACTCTGCACTGTAGCCATGACACACTGTAGCCAAGGGCTCTGGACTTAGATCACAAAACTCTAGGGTGGGACCTCTTAACTCTAGGTTTAATTGCTCAATAACTATCAACACCACCATGCTTTCCCACCAAAGCTGCGAATGAAACAGGATTAATCACGTTTCATCCTTCTGCACTCACATGTTGAGTCAGGTTGGTGCCTGCGGTTAACTTCCTCGACATTGTGTAATGCAGCTGCCTTGTGATGGAAGTTGAAGCTCTTCAATGAAGTCCTTTGGAAGCAGTTACACCAGACCTTGTTCTTTGGGTAATGTTTGGAGCTAGTTTCTGAGAGGATACATATTACTGTTGGAAAAACCCTGTTTTTTATTAGGCTGCTCCAACTGAATGTAGAGTGATGGGTCTAGGTGATAGACCCTCGTTGGAACCCCGTGACTATCTTTGATTGGACTTTACTGGACCTGTACTAAACATTATTCATGTTATTCCCTTTATCATGTATAAATGATGGATGGCTCGGTTGTAGTCACGTATTGTCTTTCTGCTGATTGGTTAGCACGCAACAAAAGCTTTTAACTGCACCTCGGTGCATATGACAATAATCTAAACTCAAACTCAACTGAGAGCCTGGGCTGTACAACACTGTTGTATGATCTGGGAATGGAATGAAACAGAAGGACCCTGTGACTGAAGCCTCCCAGGTACGATTGAGAAGCCAGTCTGTCACTCACATAAACTGCCGTGTGGGTGTCGAGCTGGTTTGGAGCAGGTCCTGGCACCCAGGGGAAGGGGCATGTGTTGAGGAGAGACAAGAGGAGGAATGTTGGATAAGACATGGACTTTGGTGTCAACTTCACCACCAAAGGAGAGCATCTATGCTCTAACTACATCTACCAATGTTCCACTCATATCTTATTATATAATAATAATAATAATAATATATTCCTTTATTTGTCCCACACCGGGGAACTTTGCAGTGTTACAGCAGCAAAGTGGATAGCAACAGACGTTCATTATAAATAAAAAATAAAGATAAGGATAATTGTCATCATTTACTGTGCTTTATTTTAACTGTTAATGTTAACTGGTCTGTTGACTGGTCTGCTGGGAGCAGTGCTGGTTGTGCAGTCTCACAGCAGCGGGAAGGAAAGTCTTCCGATATCTCTCCTTCACACACGGGGTGAAGGAGTCTGTCACTGAAAGAGCTACTCAGTGCAGTGACAGTGTCCTACATGGGGTGGGAGTCGTTGTCCAGCAGCGATGTTATCTTTGCCATCATCCTCCTCTCTCCCACCGCCTGTACTGGGTCGAGGGGGCAACCCAGGACCAAGCTGGCCTTCCTGATCAGCTTGTCGAGTCTCTTCCCCTCCACTGCTGAGATGTTGCTGCTCCAGCAGACTACTCCATAGAAAATGGCTGATGCCACCACCGTGTTGTAGAAGGTCCCTGCACTCCAAAGGACCCGAGTCTCCTCAGCAGGTGAAGTCTGCTCTGGCCCTTTTTGTACAGTGCATTGATATTTTTGGTCCAGTCAAGTTTATTGTTGAGGTAAACACCCAGGTACGTATGAGAGTCCACTCTCCTGATGTCCATTCCCTGGATGTTCACCGGTGTCGGGGGGACCTGGCTGCGCCTGCGGAAATCTACCACCATCTCCCTGGTTTTCCCCGCGTTGATCCGGAGGCAGTTCCGCTGGCACCAGTCCACAAACTCCCTGATCAGTTCTCTGTACACCCTGTCATCGTCGCCTGTGATGAGGCCGATGATGGCAGAGTCGTCAGAGAACTTCTGTAGGTAGGAGTCTGCAGAGCTGTGCCTGAAGTCCGCAGTGTACAGGGTGAACAAGAATGGAGCTAGCACTGTTCCCTGTGGAACCCCTGTGCTGCAGACCACCCTGTCCAAGACCAGGTACTTTGTCCTCACATACTGTGGTCGGTTGGTGAGGTAGTCCACAATCCAGGATGTGAGGTGGTGATCCACTCCTGTGCGCTCCAGCTTGCCCCCCAGAAGCCCAAGCTGGATGGTGTTGAACGGATTGGAGAAATCAAAGAACATGATTCTCACAGTGCTATCCGGCCTCTCCAGGTGCGAAAGAGCTCTGTGTCGCAGGTAGATGATGGCGTCCTCCACCTCGATGCGAGTCTGGTAGGCGAACTGCAGCGGATCCATTGATGGTCTCACCAGGGGGCGGAGATGGACGAGGACCAGACGCTCCAGTGTCTTCATCAGGTGTGATGTCGGTGCCACCGGCCTGTAGCTGTTGAGTTCCTTCGGGTGCAGCGTCTTTGGTACCGGTACCACGCAGGATGTTTTCCACAGCTGTGGAACTCTCCCCAGTTTCAGACTCAGATTGAAGACGTGCTCCACTATCCCACACAGCTGGTCTACACAGGACTTGAGGAGCCTCGAGCTGATGCCATCCGGACCAGCCGCCTTCCTCACATTGATCTTCCTGAGCTCATTCCTCACCTGGTCTGTAGAGAGAGACAGATTGGAGCACAGGGGCTGGGTGCTCGAGGGTGTGAGAGGAGGCGGGGTGGGGGAGGGGGGAGGTGGGGAGGGGGGAGGTGGGGGTGGGGGGGTTGGGGCAGGAGAAGCAGGAGCAGTGGATACTGACTGTGACCCAAGTGCTGTGGGAGGGGAGGTGGGGCAGTGTGCTGGATGTGCCGACAGGGGGGGGCTGCAGCGGGGGTGACTGGACCAGGGGAGTGGTAGGTGACTGATCGAACCTGTTGAAGAACAGGTTCAGATCGTTCACCCACTCCTGGTCCCCCACGGCCCGGGAGTCGGGTTCCTTGTACCCAGAGATGGTTTTGAGGCCTCTCCAGACTCCACTGATGTTGTTCCTCTGCAGCTGGTCCTCCATCTACTTCCTGTAGCTGTTCTTCCCCTCTCTGATCTTCCTCATCAGCTCCTTTTGCACCACCCTCAGCTCCTCCTTATTTCCCCCCTTTTCTCTTTAAGGAGATCCTTTATGTCAGGGTTGATCCAGGGTTGGTTATTGGAGAAACACCATACAGTCCTGGTGTTCAGTCCAGTGTTCTCCACACAGAAGTTAATATAGTCTGTGATGCACTGAGTTAGACCATCAATGTCCTCCCCTAGAGTTCCTCCCACACAGTTATAACGACATGAATCTACAAAAAATGATTTATCTCTGATTTAAAATGAACAGCTAATCCAGCATCAATCACTACCTTGTAGCGACCATAGAGAATGGTCCAGGTCGTCGAACCCTCGGATTGGCCAGCGAGGTCACGTGGGAACGCGACCATGGGGATTGGTCCAGGAAACGACATCGCTGATTGGCCAGCGATGTCAGGTGCGCGTTTGGCGCCCGTTTTAGCCAGTTCGGCGATGTCTTCAAGGAAGACAGTAAGTTTGTATTGGTTGTCCTGTAACTTGTTGTTTTGACTCTGTATTCGTGTATTGCGGCTGCAATAAACTTCGTCTACAACTAGCAAGTTTCGGACTCGCCATAACCTGTACATTGGAATCCCAAGCTTCCACTACTTTCACTTTGTGAAAGACTTTCCTTTCTTCACTCCTGAGATGATGTAGCCCAAGCCTTGTCTTTCCAACAACTAAAGAAGTATCATCAAATATCTCGAAAATTACAATACATCTACAGCATAAATGACAGGGAATCTCATCTAAGTATGTTCACCTAGACCACGGTGTTATTCTAAAGCCAATCCATCCTTCCAACAGTGTGGTGATTGCAGGTACACACAGTGGTCTGACCAAGAGTCATAGTGTCATACAGTTTGCAAACAGGTCCTTCGCCCCAACTTGCCCATGTTTGGCCCATATAACTCTAAACCTTTCTTATCCATGTACCTGTCCAAATGTCTTTTAAATGTTAGAGTGATAGAGTCATACAGTGCAGAAACTAATCCTTCATTCTCAGACCCCCCCACCCCCTCCCTCCCGCCCTCTCCGCCAAGTCCCCCTATCATTCTCAGACCCCCCCACCCCCTCCCTCCCGCCCTCTCCGCCAAGTCCCCCCTTCATTCTCAGACTCCCCCCACCCCCTCCCTCCCGCCCTCTCCGCCAAGTCCCCCCATCATTCTCAGACCCGCCCCACCCCCTCCCTTCCCGCCCCCCTCCGCTAAGTCCCCCCTTCATTCTCAGACCCGCCCCACCTCCTCCCTTCCCGCCCCCTCCGCTAAGTCCCCCCTTCATTCTCAGCGGCCCTTAGTGTTGTCAAAGCTTTGTGCCTGGGAGAGGACACCTGTCCCTATACCTCCTCCGTTGAAGCTTGGTTTATCCACGCCGAGGCTCAATTCCACATAAAGAAGGTGTCGGACGATTCCACGAAGTACTTCTACCTCGTCAGCGCTCTATCGCCGGACACAACCAAGCGCATGATGCGGTTTATCATAAATTCACCTGCGGAAGACAAATACGAAACCATGAAGAAGGCATTACTGCGAACCTTCGGGTTAAATAAGCATGGTGGTGCGGCAAAACTTCTGCACCTACCGGAGCTTGGAGACCAACTGCCTTCCGTCCGCATGGCTGAAATGATGGTGCTAGCCGGTGAGCATACGGATTGCCCGATGTTTGAACAGGCATTCCGCGAGAAACTTCCCGAGGATGTCCGACTGCTGCTTACGGATTGTTCTTTTAAGGACCCCGAGGCATATGCAGCGAAAGCGGACGCGCTCATAGCGGGAAAAAACAAGGCAAGTGATTCCATCAACAAAGTCTCGACATCGGTGACCACGCCACAGCGACGGCAAGATGGCGCCACGTCTCCCGCCAATTCTCCGAAAGCCCGCCAAAAAGATCCGCACAAGCGCGGCTGGTGCTATTATCACCTACGATGGGGTAACGAATCCCGCAACTGTCGTTTGCCTTGTACCTTCGCGGGAAATGCCTCGGCCGATCGTACATAGGGGCAGTTACGATTGGCCAGAACCGGCGCCTCTATGTCCATGATCGATTCACGGACACAGAATTTTTGGTAGACACCGGAGCCATCGTCAGCATAGTGCCGCCGACCGACCTCGAAACCAGATCGGGTAAGACAGGTCCCACCCTCATCGCGGTTAATGGCAGCCCAATTCGCACTTTCGGCACACGGAAGATGTCCCTTGCGTTAGGCCTCCGCACGTACGAATGGCCATTCATCATAGCCGACGTCAAACAAGCGATCCTGGGCGCAGATTTTCTCTGGGCTTTTTCACTGGTTCCTGATGTCCGCGGTAACGACCTCCGACCCGCTGCTGAAGACGAGCACGTCGCTCCGGCAATCGCCTCCTCGCCCAGCCCTACTGTCCAGGCCGTCGTCGCGGCCCCCGACTCGTATGCTGCGATTCTGGCAGAGTTCCCAGAGCTGCTCATCCAACGTTTTGACGCACCTTCAGCTAAGCACGGTGTGGTCCATCACATCCGCACCGAAGGCCCTCCCGTTTTCGCTCGGGCCAGGAGACTACCGCCAGACAAACTGGTGGTGGCACGGGCGGAGTTCAGGAAGATGGAGGAAATGGGAATTGTTCGTCAGTCTGACAGCCCGTGGGCCTCGCCGTTACACATGGTCTCCAAGGCATCTGGGGGGTGGAGGCCATGTGGCGATTATCGGCGTCTCAATGCTGTCACCACGGCTGATCGCTACCCCATACCGCACCTACAGGACTTTTCATCTGGACTGGAAGGAGCGGTGGTGTTTTCCAAAATCGATTTGGTGCGAGGATACCATCAGATTCCGGTGCGACCGGAGGACATACAAAAAACTGCAACTATTACTCCGTTCGGGTTGTTTGAATGGTTGCGTATGCCTTTCGGTTTAAAGAACGCGGCACAGGCTTTCCAGCGACTGATGGACCGCGTGGGCAGGGGTTTACCCTTTGTGTTTATTGATTTAGACGACATCCTGGTAGCCAGCCCCTCAGTGCAAGAACACCAGGCCCATTTGCGGACCGTGTTCCAGCGGCTCCAAGACCACGGGCTCATTATTCAACCCTCCAAATGTCAATTCGGCCTGCCTACTCTCGATTTTCTAGGACACAGAATTACCCCTGCCGGCGCTGTCCCTTTGCCAGAGAAGGTGGAGGCTATCCGGGCTTTCCCCAGGCCCACCACAGTAAAAGGGCTGCAGGAGTTCGTAGGCATGGTTAATTTCTACCATAGATTCGTTCCGGCAGCGGCGCGAGTCCTGCGCCCACTTTTCCAATGCCTTGCAGGTAATCCGGTAGAGTTGTTGTGGTCCCCGACCGCAGAGTCGGCTTTTACGGCAGCTAAGGCAGCCTTGGCAGACGCCACCATGTTGGTCCATCCGAGCCCCTCCGCCCCCACGGCCCTGACGGTTGACGCCTCTGACGTGGCGGTGGGCGGGGTTCTGGAGCAGCAGGTTGGTGGCCGTTGGCAGCCTTTAGCGTTTTTCAGCCGGCAACTAAATTCGGCCGAGCTGAAATATAGCGCATTTGACCGAGAGCTTCTAGCTCTCCATTTAGCTGTCCGTCATTTCAGGTATTTCCTCGAGGGCCGCCCATTTGTGGCATTTACGGACCACAAGCCATTAACATTTGCTTTTTTGAAATTGTCTGACCCATGGTCGGCCCGCCAGCAGCGGCACCTGACTGCTATCTCAGAATTTACCACAGATGTCCGTCATATCGCGGGTAAGCTGAATGCCGTTGCTGACGCCCTGTCTAGACCTGCTTTTCCCCCTATTTCGGCGGTGGACTGCGAAGTGGATCCCCAGGAGCTCGCGGAGGCACAGCTCCTGGCGGATACCGTTTCGACGTACCAGTCCACCACTTCGGGATTGAAGTTGGCCCAGGTAGCTTGTGGGTCGGAGGGCACGAAAGTCTGGTGCGATGTTTCTCTTCCTCGCCCCAGGCCGGTAGTACCGCCCTCCCTTCAGCGCCGGGTTTTCGATGCCATTCATGGGCTGGCGCACCCGTCCATCCGCTCCACCTCTGCCTTGGTGGCAGCGAGGTTTGTCTGGCATGGCCTGCGGAAACAGGTAGCGGGATGGGCACGTTCCTGCGTGCCCTGTCAGACCGCTAAGGTCCAGCGCCACGTCCAGCCCCCCGTACAGGATTTCGAAGTCCCGGCTTTTCGTTTTTTCCACATCCACGTGGATTTGGTCGGGCCTTTGCCTTCCTCCCGGGGCTACACCCACCTCCTCACGGTGGTGGATCGGTTCA
Source organism: Rhinoraja longicauda (assembly GCF_053455715.1). Classification (NCBI taxonomy): domain Eukaryota; kingdom Metazoa; phylum Chordata; class Chondrichthyes; order Rajiformes; family Arhynchobatidae; genus Rhinoraja; species Rhinoraja longicauda. The sequence continues at coordinate 29,193,821 of NC_135984.1, forward strand.
CCCGGTGGCCAGAGGCTTTCCCATTGTGTGATATCTCGTCAGCGTCTTGTGCTAGGACTTTGGCCCTTCATTGGGTAGCTCGTTTCGGGGTCCCGGCAGTTATTACAACTGACAGAGGACCACAGTTCACTTCGTCCCTCTGGGCCGCGCTGGCGGAACTGTACGGGTCCAAATTACAACCCACAACTGCATATCACCCCCAGGCAAATGGACTCGTAGAAAGGTTCCACCGCCAACTTAAGGCGTCCCTATGTGCAAGGCTTGAAGGCCCGGACTGGGTAGACCAACTCCCTTGGGTTCTGTTGGGCATCCGGACGGCTCCTAAGCCAGATCTCGGTGCGTCGTCCGCAGAGCTGGTATATGGCTCGACCCTTCGAGTACCTGGAGATCTGTTTCCGGACACTTCAGCCCTGCTCCCTACAGTCCCATCAGCGTTAGCAGCTCTCCGGGAACGGGTGGGCTCCCTGGCTCCAGTGCCGACTTCACGTCATGGGTGTCCCATGGTACATGAACCGTCTTCCCTGAAGGACTGTGAGTTTGTTTTTTTGCGTAAAGATGCCCATCGCGCCCCGTTGCAGAGGGTCTATCAAGGGCCGTTTCGGGTTTTACGTAAGGGAACGGCTACTTTCACCTTAGACATGGGCGGCAAGAGTGAACTCGTCTCGGTGTCCCGGCTCAAACCTGCCCATTTGGACCCGGATCAACCAGTCCTGGTCGGTCAAACCCCTAGAAGAGGCCGACCTCCGTTAGTTCCGCCCAGTCCACAAACCCCCATTCCGACAGTTCCTCCGGGACCCCCAGTTTCGGCAGTTCCCCTAGGACCCCCCGTTTCGGCAGTTCCTCCAGGACCCCCCGTTCCGGTAGTTCCTCCAGAACCTCCCGTTCCGGCTGTTCCACCAAGTCCGGAACCTCCGGCTCCTGTGGTTCAGGCTGTCCCTCTCCGTACTCGTTATGGTCGCGAAATCCGGCTCCCTGCTAGGTTCCGCACCTCGGGTTCTGGGGGGGGTCATGTAGCGACCATAGAGAATGGTCCAGGTCGTCGAACCCTCGGATTGGCCAGCGAGGTCACGTGGGAACGCGACCATGGGGATTGGTCCAGGAAACGACATCGCTGATTGGCCAGCGATGTCAGGTGCGCGTTTGGCGCCCGTTTTAGCCAGTTCGGCGAAGTCTTCAAGGAAGACAGTAAGTTTGTATTGGTTGTCCTGTAACTTGTTGTTTTGACTCTGTATTCGTGTATTGCGGCTGCAATAAACTTCGTCTACAACTAGCAAGTTTCGGACTCGCCATAACCTGTACATTGGAATCCCAAGCTTCCACTACTTTCACTTTGTGAAAGACTTTCCTTTCTTCACTCCTGAGATGATGTAGCCCAAGCCTTGTCTTTCCAACAACTAAAGAAGTATCATCAAATATCTCGAAAATTACAATACATCTACAGCATAAATGACAGGGAATCTCATCTAAGTATGTTCACCTAGACCACGGTGTTATTCTAAAGCCAATCCATCCTTCCAACAGTGTGGTGATTGCAGGTACACACAGTGGTCTGACCAAGAGTCATAGTGTCATACAGTTTGCAAACAGGTCCTTCGCCCCAACTTGCCCATGTTTGGCCCATATAACTCTAAACCTTTCTTATCCATGTACCTGTCCAAATGTCTTTTAAATGTTAGAGTGATAGAGTCATACAGTGCAGAAACTAATCCTTCATTCTCAGACCCCCCCCACCCCCTCCCTCCCGCCCTCTCCGCCAAGTCCCCCTATCATTCTCAGACCCCCCCACCCCCTCCCTCCCGCCCTCTCCGCCAAGTCCCCCCTTCATTCTCAGACTCCCCCCACCCCCTCCCTCCCGCCCTCTCCGCCAAGTCCCCCCATCATTCTCAGACCCGCCCCACCCCCTCCCTTCCCGCCCCCTCCGCTAAGTCCCCCCTTCATTCTCAGACCCGCCCCACCTCCTCCCTTCCCGCCCCCTCCGCTAAGTCCCCCCTTCATTCTCAGCGGCCCTTAGTGTTGTCAAAGCTTTGTGCCTGGGAGAGGACACCTGTCCCTATACCTCCTCCGTTGAATCCGTACAAGGACCCCGATAGTCTTTTCAGGTGAGGCAGAGGTTCACTTGCACCACCTCCTCCAACCTCATCTATTGTATCCGTTGTTCCAGGTGTGGACTCCTGTATATCGGTGAGACCAAGCGCAGGCTTGACGATCGTTTCGCTGAACACCTCCGCTCAGTTCGCCTGAACCTACCTGATCTCCTGGTTGCTCAACACTTTAACTCCCCCTCCCATTCCCACACTGACTTTTCTCTCCTGGGCCTCCTCCATTGTCAGGGTGAGGCCCAGCGTAAATTGGAGGAACAGCACCTCATATTTCGCTTGGGCAGCTTACACCCTAGCGGTATGAACATTGACTTCTCTAACTTCAAGTAGCCTTTGCTTTCCCTCTATCTCCATCCCCTCCCTCCTCCTTCCCAGACTTACTGTCTCCAACTACATTTTATCTCTGCTTTGGTGTTATCTTCTCGCAACTAACAATGATTTATTCTACATTTTCCTTGGTCCTGTTTTCACACCTTATCGTTCCTTATCTATACACTTCCTTATCTATGTGACGTACACTCCTCTAACAGCAGTGAGGAGGGGTCTCGACAAGAAACGTCACCCATTCCTTCTCTCCAGAGATGCTGAATGTCCCGCTGAGTTACTCCAGCATTTTGTCTATCCTCGATTTAAACCAACATTTGCAGTTCTCTCCTACACAGTTTGAATTTTAATTTCGCTAACTTCAAGTAACTCTTGCTTCAAGTCAAGTCAAGTTTATTTGTCACATACACATACAAGACGTGCAGTGAAATGAAAGTGGCGATGCCTGCGGATGTTGCAAAATAATTACAATTACAGCATAAAAATTAAAATTAACACAGAATTTTTTTTTAGTCCCTGGAGATATAATAGTTGACAGTCCTGATGGCCTGTGGGAAGAAACTCCGTCTCATCCTCTCCGTATTCACAGCGTGACAGCGGAGGCGTTTGCCTGACTGTAGCAGCTGGAACAGTCCGTTACTGGGGTTGCAGGGGTCCCCTATAATCTTGCTTGCTCTTGATCTGCACCTCCTGATGTTTAGGTCCTGCAGGGGGTCGAGTGTAGTTCCCATGGTGCATTCAGCCGAACGCACTACTCTCTGCAGGGCCATCCTGTCCTGGGCAGAGCTGTTCCCAAACCAGACTGTAATGTTGCCGGACAGGATGCTCTCTACAGCCCCAGAGTAGAAGCAATGAAGGATCCTCAGAGACACTCTGAATTTCCTCAGCTGTCTGAGGTGGTAAAGGCGCTGCCTTGCCTTACCCACCAGTGTGGCAATGTGCATTGCCCATGTCAGATCCTCTTTGATGTGGACTCCCAGGTATTTAATGCTGCTCACTCTATCCACAGTAGACCCATTTATCTCGAGTGGCGTGTACGTCCTTGGATGTTGAGCCCTTCTAAAGTCCACAATCAGCTCCTTAGTTTTTGTGACATTCAAGAGGAGGCTATTGTCCTGACACCAGAATGCCAGATCAGCCACCTCCTCCCGGTAGGCCTTCTCATCGTTGTTGGAGATCCGGCCCACCATCACAGTGTCATCAGCAAACTTAATGATGGAGTTTGAGCTGAACCTGGCCCCACAGTCATGTGTGTACAGGGAGTACAGTAGGGGGCTAAGGACGCAGCCCTGGGGGGATCCTATGTTCAGGGTGAGGGGGCTAGATGTGTGTTCCCCCATCCTGACCACTTGGGGCCTGGCAGTGAGAAAGTCCAGGACCCAGTCACACAGAGGGGTGCTAAGCCCCAGTTTCAGCAGCTTCTCAGCAAGTCTGGTGGGGACTATTGTGTTGAAAGCTGAACTAAAGTCAATGAACAGCATCCTCACATAGCCCCCCTGGCTGTCCAGATGAGAGAGAGCGGTGTGCAGAACCTGGGAGACCGCATCATCCGTGAATCTGTTCGGACGGTATGCGAACTGCAGCGGGTCCATATTGTGAGAGAGGAAGGCACAGATGTGGTTCTTGATCAGCCTCTCGAAGCATTTCATGGCCACCGGTCGATAGTCATTCAAACACGCTGGAGAGGCATTCTTTGGCACTGGTACGATGATGGATCTTTGAAGCATGTAGGGATGATGGACTTTGCCAAGGAGAGGTTTAATATTGTGGTGAGCACTGGAGCAAGCTGAGTAGCACAAGACTTTAGTACTCGCCCAGATATACCATCTGGGCCTCCAACTTTCCTCGTGTTCACACACGTCAGAGCCCACCTCACCTCATGCTCGGACACCGAGAATGTGTGCACATCCCCGGCGGTGGATCCCCCTCCAGCCTCGCTAGCCAGCGCACTGTCGGTGTTGTTTTTAGACGGCGGCGAGCTAGGGGTGATGTTGCCCGTCTCAAATTGTGCGTAGAAGGAGTTCAAGTCATCAGCTAAGGAGGTGCCGGCACTTCCGGTTGAGGGGGTGCTGGACCTGTAGCTAGTTATAGTCCGTAGCCCCTGCCAAAGGTGCCTGGTGTCCTGCTGCTCCATCTGTGACTCTATCTTGTCCCGGTACCTCCTTTTTGTGTCCTTCACTGCCCTTCGCAGTCAGTAAGACTCTCCCTTGTAGTTGTCCATGTTGCCGGATGCCAGGCCGGAGTTGTAAGCAGCGGTGCGAGCATTCAAGGCAATGCGAATAGACCTGACCACCCAGGGTTTGTGGTTAGGGAAGATACTGACCCTTACCGTGGGGATGATGGTATCGGCTATTGTGGCAATGAAGTCCGTAACTGCTTCCGCAAACTCATTGACGTCTCTGGAACTTGCTTGGAACATGTTCCAGTCGACTTCGCTCAGTGCATCTTGCAGCATGGCCTCTGAATGGTCAGCCCACTGTTTTACGTCCCTCGTCACCGCCGTTTCCCGTACTATCCGTTGTTTGTACTCCGGCAGCAGGAAAATGGCAGCGTGGTCAGATTTTCCAAAAGGAGGGAGAGAAACGGCCTTGTAGCCTTTCCTGAACGGCGTGTAGCAGTGGTCCAAAGTTTTATCCCCCCTGGTGACACACGTGATGTGTTGGTAGAAGTTGGGCATGACCTTTTTGAGATTTCCCCTATTGAAGTCTCCAGCCACCAGCACTGCCGCATCAGGGTTCTTGTTTTGGTGTCGACACAACACATCGTGTAGGGTCGACTGTGCCATGTCGGTGTCCGCATGCGGTGGGATATAGACGGCTGTGATGATCACCGAGCTGAACTCCCGGGGAAGGTAGAATGGTCGGCATGAGATAGTTAGATGTTCCAGGTCCGGCGAGAAGGAACGAGAAAGCGTCTTAATATTTCCAGGATTGCACCAGTTATTGTTGGTCATGAAGCAAACTCCTCCACCCTTGGATTTCCCGGATTCTTCCGTTCTGTCCACCCGGAAAACAGTGAAGGACTCGGATGGGCAGATCACCTGGTCAGGCACCAGCGGGGTCAGCCATGTTTCAGTCAGACAAAGGATGTTGCAGTCTCTTATGTCCCGCTGGAATCTGATCCTTGCCCTCAGGACATCCAGCTTGTTCTCCAGGGACTGGACGTTGGCCAGAAGTATGCTGGGCAGAGGTGGACGTAAGGCTTGGGTTCTCAGCCTGTTCCGAATCCCCCCTGCTTTCCTCGATGTTTTCTCCGACTTTTCCTCGGAGCCGCGCTCCCACTGCTGCTGCCGCGGAGCGCTCTTTTGATGATCTCTATCGGCCACGTTGAATCGGTGAGTACGATGTTTAATAGTCCTTCGGTTGCGCTAATTTTACGAGAGTTTCCCGGTCATACATTTTTAATGCTAGTGCTAGTGTGTTAGCACTTAGAAATAAATTTAAAATCAATTTAAAATAAACATACCAGTTAAAGAAACCCACAGTCCCCGCAGAGCTACCACGACGGCGACTGGGACTGGACTGGACCGCGCCATCTTAGGTTTCTCTCTCTCTCTCCGTCCCTCCCGCACCCTAGTAGTCATGCTAGTTTAGTTTCACTTTCGTCCTGTTGAGTTTCACTGTCTGTACAACTCGTTATCACCTCGCCCACAGCCAACAATGGACCATTGTGGGCTCCACCTTTCTTGATCATCGTCACTTTTTGCATATCTTTCATTCATTTGTTCTATATCTGTCTATATCACCATCCATAATCTTGTTTCCTTTTCCCCTGACTCTCAGTCTAAAGAAGGGTCCTGACCCGAAACGTCACCTATTCCTTTTCTCCAGAGATACTGCCTGACGCGCTGGGTTACTCCAGCTCTTTGTGTTTAACTTTATACATAAGCTTTTCCTCCTGTTCCTCTTGGTTCCCCACCCCTTTACTTCCAACTTGTGACCATCATCCACCCACCAATGGAAACGGCTTCCCACTCTCCACTCCATCCAGACCCCTCACTGTTTGAAACGTTCCTGTCAGATCTCCCCTGTGTCTTCTCTAAAGAGAGTCCCGGTCTCGCAAACCTAAAGTTGTGGCCCTTCATCACAGGAACCATTCTCTTGGAGACACTACAAACTGCAGGTGCTGGAATCTTGATCAAAACACATGGCGCTGGAGTAACTCAGCGGGTCAGGCAGCATCTGGGAATGGACTGACAACGTTTCGGGTCAAGAGGGAGTCGTCAGGAACGATTTATTGTCACATGTCTAGAAGCGGAACAATTAAATTCTTACTCGGGACCCTTCTTCAGACTGATTGGAATAGGAGCGAGAAAGCTGGCAAAGGGAGGTGGGGATGCGATAAAGCCTGGTGAGTGATAGGTGGATACAGATGTGGGGGTGGGGGGGGGGTTGATTGGCAGCTGGTTGGAGTAAGTTCCAGAGTTTACAGGTGAAAAGGAGAGCATCTCCCTCCTACTCCAATCAGTCTAAAGAAGGGTTCTGATCGGAAGGGTTGATTCCTTTCACAGATGCTGCCTGGCTCACTGAATTTCTCACAAATCTTTTATTGACTCCCTCCAATGGCTTCATGTTCTTCCTCTCAGGAGGTGACCAGAATTGGGCCAGTGTGTAATAACGCTTCAGCATCACCTCCCTGACTTTACACTGTGTGCCTTTAATGGTAAACCTCAGAATTAACAGCTTTCCAAACCTGGCTTGCCACTCCCAAAGGGGGATATCACTAGCCTACAGGAGTGAGATCCTGTACATCCTTCCACCTCTGCAACACTAGGCCACATCCTCTGCCTGACGCGACCATCCCATGGATGAACGGCCGGGTGGACGGAGGGCGGGGGGGGTGAGGGGTGTCTGGCCGTGAGGGAGGGGACATCATGGGGTGAGTGTCCATGGCAAGGGAGCAGGGTCACACCACTCAGCACAGAGAAAGGCAGAGAAAGGCAGAGTCGGCCACTGTCGTGGGGACGTTAGTGGTGCTGATGGAGACAGATGGTTGTTGGTATCTCCATTCCCTGCCATGCCCATGCACAAGAGGCTGCCCCTCACATGCTGCCATAGGGTGGCACGGTGGAACATAGAAACATAAAAAATAGGTGCAGGAGTGGGCCATTTGGCCCTTCGAACCAGCACCACCATTCAATATGCTCATGGCTGATCATCCAAAATCAGTACCCTGTTCCGGCTTTTTCCTCATACCCCTTGGTTCCTTTATCTCTAAGAGCTAAACCTAGCTAAATCTCACAGCAGTAGAATTGCTGCCTTACAGCGCCAGAGACCCGGGTTTGATCCTAACGACAGATGTTGTCTGTACGGAGTTTGTACGTTGTATTGTGACCGCGTGGGTTGTCTCTGGGTGCTCCATTTCCTTCCACACTCCAAAGACGTACAGGTTTGTAAGTCTGGCTTTGGTAAGATTATAAATTATCCTGAATAATTGTAAATCACCTTATACACTAGCACGATCCTACACACTAGGGAAAATGTCCAGAAGCCAATTAACCTACAAACCTATATGTCTTTGGAGTATGGGAGGAAACCGGAGCATTCGGAGAAAACCCATGTGGTCACGGGGTGAACGTACAAACGCCATTCAAACAGCACTCGTAGTCAGGACTGAACCCGGGTCTCTGGTGCTGTAAGGCAGCAACTCTGCCACTGTGCCACCGTGCCATATTGCTGTGTCGGTTGCAGTGTGACTCTGATGGCAGTGATTTGGACAGAGCAAGGGTGAGCAGTGAACACATCTGCCAACCAGTGTCCACTCTCACTGACCGACCACTGCCCAGTATCCTGGTCAACCACCGCGTCCACAAGAGTAACTCTAGACACGGAGCCACCTCAGAAACCACACATTGCTCCTGTCCCAAGACTTTCAATACTTGTCCTGTATAAAATGTATTCCTTTGACTGAACTTAGATCATTAGGAGTACAGCGCAGGGACTTGTTCTTCGGCCACCATATCTATTTGTGCTGTTATCTACAGTGAGCTATGAACTTGATCACTAAGATCCCTCAGCTCATTAATGCTGTTAAGGGTCTTGCCATTAACATTACTTCCCAAAGTGCAGCACCTCACACTTGCTCGGATTAAACTCCATCTGCCATTTCTCCAACCATACGGCCTATATCCCGATGTATCTTCTGGCAGCATTCCTCACTGTCTGCAACTCCTCCAATGTTGGTGTTGTTAGCAATCTTACTCACTAACCCATCTACATTTACGAATAGGTCATTTATATATCACAAACAGCAGAGGTCCCAGCACAGATCCCTGTGGAACCCCACTGGTTGCAGACTTCCCACCTTCCACCACAACCCTCTATGAATAACTCAGTTCTGAATCTATACAACCAAGCCATCATAAATCCCATACATCTTAATCTGGATCAGCCTACCATGAGGGACCTTATCAAAAGCCTTACAAAAATCCATCTATGATGAGATACTGTTCTATAATAATAATAATAATAATAATAATAATAATAATAATAAGCCTGTATTGTCATTGTACTTAGAGATACAACAAAATTAGGAGAGCTACTCCTGATCAGTGCAACCAAAACAAGTTAAAACAAGTTAAAAACACATCCAATACATCATTTAAATGCTTAAAGTAGTAAATGAATATATATTTATCACACCTAGGTAGAATATTGCACTTGGGAAAATATTGCACTTTAAAATGTAATAAATACTTTAAAAGAAATTAGTGGAATGGATGACAACATTTCTCATGTTGTGTGAGTATTTGAGGAATTTAGAGTTCTGATGGCCCAGGGAAAGAAACTGTTCTTGAGTCTGTTTGTCTGGCTTTTGATGCACCTGTACCGCCTACCAGAGGGCAGGAGGTTGAACAGGAACTGTCCAGGATGGGAGGGGTCTGATTATTTTCCTGGCTCTGCAGAGGCACCAAGAGCTGGAGATGTCTTCCAGGGAAGGCAGAGAGAGGGCAGCTGATGATTTTCTGGGCAGTTTTGATGATTCTCTGCAGAGCTCTCCTGTCTGCTGCTGAGCAGCCGGCATACCACACTGTGATGCAATATGACAGCACACTCTCGATGGTGGAGCGGTAGAAGACCACTAGCAGCTTCTCCTCTAGACTGTTCTTCCTTAGCATTCTCAGGAAGTGCAACCGCTGCTGGGTCTTTTTTACCACCGCTGAAGTGTTGGCAGACCAGGAGAGGTCCTCCGCAATGTGTGTTCCCAGGAATTTGAAGGTGGAAACTCTCTCGACTGTCCCCGTTGATGTAGAGCGGGGGAGGGTTTGCTCTGTGCCTCCTGTAGTCGATGACCATTTCCTTTGTTTTGCTGGTGTTGAGGGCCAGATTGTTCACAGAACACCATTCTGACAGCTTCAGGACCTCATTTCTCTACGCTGCCTCGTCTCCTCCTGATATGAGTCCGACCACAGTGGCGTCATCCGTGAATTTATTAATGGAGTTTGTGGAGTGGATGGGAGTGCAGTCATAAGTGTACCGAGCATAGAGGAGTGGACTTAGCACACAGCCCTGTGGTGAGCCAGTGCTGAGTGTGAGGGTGGAGGAGCAGTGGGGGCCCATTTTGACTGTTTGTGGGCGGTTAGTGAGAAAGTCCTTTATCCAGGCGCAGGTGAGAGGGGGCAAGTCTAAGTCCAACAGCTTGTCGACCAGTATGTCAGGGATGGTCGTATTGAAAGCTGAGCTATGTCAATAAAAAGGATACTTGCATTGCTCCCCGGGTGTTCCAGATGGCTCAGTGCAGTGTGGAGGCACTGTGACGATGGCGTCCTCCGTAGATCTGTTTGCTCTATAAGCAAACTGATGAGGGTCAAAGTTTGGAGGGATGCTGGCTTTGAAATTAGTCTTTCAAAACATTTCATGACCACTGATGTTAATGTAATTGGTCTGTAGTCATTGAGACTGTTTATGGCTGGCTTCTTAGGGACAGGGATGATGGTAGCTGACTTCAGACAAGTTGGTATGGTGGCTTGTGTCAGGGAAAGATTGAAGATCTTGGTGAAGACCCCTGATAGCTGGTCAGCACAAGCTTTAAGTACTTTGCCGATCTCATCCATCTCTGTGAACTCAAAAAACCCGAGCAACTTACACAACCTGCCACATACAAACCCATACTATCCCTAATTAGCCCATTCTCTTCCAAATGGGAGTAAATTCTATCTCGAAGAATTCTCTCCAGTAATTTCTCTACCACTGATATGAGGCTCACCAGCCTCTAATTCCCTGGATTCTGTCTACTTCCTTTCTTAAACAAAGGAACAACGTTGGCCAGTCTCCAGTCCTCCGGTACCACTCCTGTGGTTAGAGAAGAAACAAAGATCCTCATCTAGGCTCCTGCAATCTCCTCTTTTGCCCCCCTCAATATCCTGGGATAGATCCCATCAGGCCCTGGGGGCTTATCCACCTTAATGTTCTTCAAGAGCCTCAGCACCACCTGCTCAATCTCAAACTGCCGGAGCATGTTTGTATTTTCCACACTGATCTCGCTGTCCTCCAAGTTCTCAGCGAATACAAATGCAAAGTATTTGTTTAGTACTTGATCTACATCCTCCAACTCCAAGCATAGATTCCCTCCTTTATCTTTCACTGGCCTTACCTTCTCTCTGGTCACTTATTTTTAATATACAAAAAAATCTTTGGATTTTCCTTAATATCACTCAGCAAAGACATTGCATGGCCCCTTTTAACCCTTCTAATCACCCACAAGTTTGTTCCTACATGCTTTATATTCCTCATAAGCCCCGACTGATGCCTCCTTCTTAAATCTGACATATGCTTCCCTTAGGACCAGGAATGAACCAGGTATGAACCTTCTCTGAGTGAGGCAGAAACTCTCAATATTTGTAACACCTCGCTTGATCTTTGAGTGGTCACTCACATAGAGTCACAGCCATACATCAAAGTCCCTTCAGCCCACCGAGTCCATACCAGTTTCAAGCATCCATTGCAATCGCTCCAGGAAAGACACAAAATGCTGGAGTATCTCAGTGGGTCAGGCAGCATCTCTGGCAAACATGGATATGTGGTGTTTCGGGTCAGGACCATTCTTCAGGCTGATTGCAGGAGTGGGGGGAAAGTGAGCAGTCCAAAGCATGAACACATGATAGGCAGATGGACAAAGGCCAGAGATGAACACACACAAGCTCTAAAATTAAAGGATTGGAGAGTTGCCAATGTGAAGCTAGAGGTTTGACAAGGTGTGATTGGTTTAGGAATGAGGGTAGAGAGTAGGGAGAGATTTGGTGCAAGGTCAGCCAGGGTTCAGAGGAGTGGGGGGGGGGGGGGGCAGGGGGAAGAAAGGGGAGGGGGCCGGGGGGAAGAATGTGGATGACTGGGGGTGGAATGTTTTGTAGAGGTGACTTAAAGTTGGAAAATTCAATGTTCATGGGTTGTAAGCTACCCAAGCAGAATATGAGGTGTTGCTTCTCCAGTTTTGTGTTGTTTCACTCTGGCAATGGATGAAGCCCAGGACAGAAAGGCCAACATAGGAATGGGAAGGAGAGTTGAAATGCTTAGCAACCAGGAGATCCAGTTGCCTTGGTGGACCGAGCGCAAGTGTTTGGTGAAACGGTCGCCAAGTCTACGCCACATTCATCGATGTACAGGAGGCTACATCGGGAACAACGGATGCAGTAGATGAGGTTGGAGGAGGTGCACCTGAACTGTCTCATTTGGAAGGGCTGTGGGGTCCCTGCGGGAGGTGAGGGAGGAGGTATGGGGACAGGTGTTAAATCTGCTGTGGTTGCAGGAGAAAATACCTGGGAAGGGGGTGGTTTGGGTGGGAAGTGATGAATGGACCAAGGAGTTGCAGAGGTGGAAAGGGGTACAGATGGGAAGATGTAACTGCTGGTGGAGGTCACAATCTCAATTTCTTACAGCCTTCAATTGCTAAATTTGTAATTCTCTGCAGCCACAAACCTTTGTGATTTGAAGCGTTCCTCCAATCTTTAAGCCAACTCTATAGATGAGCTATCTGCAGCTCTCTGCTGAGTGATAATTGCGGCCTTGCGATGTTGCTTCCTCATGCTTTCAACCTCAGGACATCCTCAGCTCTGCCTTCCACCTCCTTGGTGCAGATGGTAGAATTTCTAACTCACCTTTGACTTCAGAAACAAAGTCAGGAAAGCACGCATCAGCTTGCATTGGTGGGTCTGTGGTGGAGAGGGTTAGTAGTTTCAAATCCGTGAGCACTAACATCACTCAGCACAGAAGTGTAATCATGAAGAAGGCACGCCTTGCCTATGCTTTATTGGAGGTTTAAAGAAACATCACCAAACATCTGCAGATGTACTGTAGGAAGTATCCTGACTGCTTACATCGTGGTCTGGTACAGCAATTCCAACACGCAGGAACACAAAGGGTTGCAGAGAGTCCTGGGCTCGGGCCAGTCTGTCACCAGCACAGCCTTCCCCACCATCAAAAGCACCTACATGAAGCGCTGCCTCAAGAACGCGGCATCTATCTTCAAAGATCCCCATTGTCTGGGTAAAGCCCTCTTCTCAATGCCATCGTTGGGCAGGAGGTACAGAAGCCTGAAGTCCCACAGATACTTTCCCACAATTATCAAGTACTTGAACAACCTGCACCACCCTAATCCCACCTTGACAACAGACCATGATTGACCATCTCTTGCATAATATGGACTTGTTTTGTTAGCTTTTTTTCTAATTGTGTTTTGTGCGAATACAATATATATTTGCAGTTTTCTATGTTTTCTAACTGCCTTGCAGAATTTTATGGATACATTTTAAGGTAAGGTGAGGATTTAATAGGAAGAATGGAGATGAGGAAAAACTTTTTCAGTCAGAGAGTTGTAAATCTGTGGAATTCTTTGCCTCAGAAAGCAGTGGAGGCCAATTCTCTGGATGCTTTCAAGAGAGAGCCAGATAGAGCTATTAAATATAGCGGAGTCAGGGGGTATGGGGAGAAGGCAGGAACGGGGTACTGATTGTGAATGATCAGCCATGATCACATTGAATGGTGGAACTGGCTCGAAGGGCCGAATGACCTACTCCTGCACCTATTGTCTATTGTCTATTGAAGCCAAGGGGTAACCTTTTCACGCAAAGGGTGGTGTGTGTATGGAATAAACTGTCAGAGGAGGCTGGGACCATCCCACTGTTTAAGAAACATTTAAATCGATAAATGGATAAAGTCATAAGGTCATGTGATAGGAGTAGAATTCGGCCATTCGGCCCATCAAGTCTACATCACCATTCAATCAGGGCTGATCTATCTCTCTCTCCTAACCCCATTCTCCTGCCTTCTCCCTATAATCCCTGACACCTATACTAATCAAGATAGGACAGGTTTAGAAGGATATGGGCCAAATGCAGGCAAGGTAGACCAGTGTAGATGGGATATGTTGGCTGATGCAGGCTAATTGGGCTGAAGGGCCTGTTTCCACACTGTAAGACTCTATGACTCTATTTCTGTATAATTCATGGATAACTTGTTTTTGTGCATTGTCTAACTTGATGTGCTTGTAATGCTGCTGTAAGCAACATTCTCACTGTCCCGCACTGTACTTGTACCTGTGACTAGACTCCATCCTCTCGTGCTGGATGTGCACGTTTCACAGACATGGTATATGGCCCCAGGCTCTGTGAGAGGTCTAACATAGAGGCACTGAATGGGTCAAGTTGCACCTGGGAAGACAAAGGAATGTTTTGTTTTAGTGTAGTTTTGAGATACAGTGTGAAAACAGGCCCTTTGGCCCTCCAAGTCCACGCCAACCAGCGATCATCCATACACGTATCAACATATCAACATTATCCCAGTTTCACATCAGGCTAGGGGCAATTTACCGAAGCCAATTAATTGACAAACCTGCATTTCTTTGGAGTGTGGGAGCAAACTGGAGCACCTGGAGGAAACCCACGAGGGTCCATATAGACAGCACCCATAGTCAGGATCGAACCCGGGTCTCCGGCATTGTAAGGTAGCAACTGTACCGCTGCACCATCGTGTCGCCCCCACATGGCCGATGTTTCAGGTCAAGACCCTGCATCTGGATAGAGGAAGATACCCGCTATATAGAAGTGAGGGGCGTGGGTTGAGACAGTGGGTGGTAGATGATGGGGGAACTAGATGAGGTGGGGGGGGGGGGGGGGTTGGGGGGAGGATGAGGATGATGGGCTGGTAGAACCAGATAGGGGAGGATGATGAGTTTGGGTAACTGTTGGAAAGAATCATGTGTTTGACCTGTATCCTGAATCTGGCTTTTACATGGGCCTCAGTCACCCTCTTAATTACAATTCAGATCAGGACAGCCCACAGTATGTGCTAGAACACACAAAGTGTTTCCCTGACTCACAGCAGCTTCAGCCTTTTACAGTCAGTGACACACACAATGGTTACTTGCAGACCGTAGATTTTTGAAATAATTCCTCAATGATCAACATTTCCTTGTAATCTTTGATCCTCGCTTTATTTTGCAGGGAGACACCTTTAACTTCCTGTTCCCTGTTGTTTAGAAAACCGTTCTCCCATTTGTCTGATAAATGTGTACAATAACGTGATTTCTCCTATCTCAGATTTCATTAGCCTTACCCTGGTTACAATCTTCTATGTTTACCTTTACTCCAGCTAGCTGTGCCTTGCAATCTAACCATTTCCACCAGCCCGAACTGTCACCAGATTCTCTCGCTAGTCCCATCTCTGCACTGGTTTTGCCAACACTGTGGGAAGGATGTCAAGGTGTTCGTGGGTGTTCACGAGGATTTTGCTGGGTTGGAGAGTTATAGTTATGAGGAGAGACTGCCTCAGTGATTATTTTCTCTGCAATAGAGAGGAAATTGTGAGAGATTTAACTGAGGCGTACAAAATACTAATGTCCACACACAGGGACCAGGAAAGAACTACTTTTGTGGGCAGAGAGATTAACAGTGAGGTGGCAGAGATATAATTTAATTGGTGGCAGGGTGAGAGGACATAGAGAGAACTATTTTTGTCCCAGAGCTGTGGGACGTGGAACTACCATCAGGTTTAGGAGACAAATTGATGGAGTTGAGACCAGCAAGGAATTGGGCCAAGAAATAGGAAGTAGTGGCATGGAGAGGTCCACGTTTGGGTGCCACGGTTGTGATGGGGAATGGGCACCTTCTTAGCCTGAGGTCTCTCACAATGTACAGTGTACCTGGACGGTGAGAGGCCACTGTGGTAGACGAAGGGGAGGTGACCCTCTCGAACATGGTCACATCCTTCCCCTGGTGTTGGGCAGAGTGGCAAATGGTCCACAGCTGGGTGGCAAGCTTCTTTTTCTCCTTCTGATAGCATCCTCATACTTTTTCTTTTCAACAAATCCTCTTCACATTTACGTAAGATCACTCAATTCAATTATTTAATGATCACTCTCTCCCCCTGCCGACATTGTCGAGTTGAGACACCCATGGTCACACTGTGGTGATTTACTGTAATCTTTCCCTGGTTCCTCCACAATGTTCTTCAGTAACTTCAGTGGTTTGGGGACTCTTCTTGTGAATGTCACAAGAAGAAAAGAAGAAACATGTAGTTTCCAGGGTGCTTCAATAATTGATTCTAACTTTGGTGGGCCAATGTGGGCAAGTTGGCCCAAAGGTCCTGTTTCCACTGTATCACTCTATGACTCTGTGACTCTATGGCTGCTTATCGGAGATCAGATGAAGTATGTTTCTGGCCATCAGGATCCTTACAGGACCATTCCTTGTTAACGCCTTGCCTTCTCTCACACACTGTAATCATAGGGCCCCGCTCTGGGCAAAGGAGTCAATACAGAGATCACCGCAAACACTTAGACAGGCCTCTGGCACCCGCGGGAAGGAAGGGGGACATTCGAAGTTTCAGGTCGGTCACTCTTCATCAGAATTGGAAAATGGATAAAACGAGTTATTTCAGGGGCAGGAGCGGTACTCGTGATCCTGGGGCCTGGTTTCTGGGAAAGATCACGTCACATTTGGCACACTTACAGACTATGGCCCAACAAAGTGCTCTTTGTTCCTTGGGCTCCCCAGGGCTGGGTGTTCCATTTAGCTTCCCATTCTGTATTCACCATCATAATCCTCAAGTCACATAAACATCGTTGTTATCTACAAACCAGTTAGTCATTGAATTGTTTAGCGATTGTTTCAGCATGCCCCGTCTTTAATTGATGGGCTGCCTTTAAGGAAGAACTTAAACATAACTAGCTGCATTCCTGTTGAGTAAGAGCAGATTTGGTGGAATGTGATGAATCTTGTTTGTCCTGCATTGAGGATATGCATCCTGGAACTCACCAGCTGAGAGTTTTGTTGTGTTTGAGAGGTGCCTGAGAGGCGAGAGATGTCCTGCCCTGGGGCTGCAGGCCTGGCATCCCAACATGCCCCTGCAAACAACATCTCTGATGGGCACACCAGACGAGGACTAGAGGACATTAGCTCCACGGAGAGCTTGGACTCACCTGGACCGTTTTCTCATGAACGCCGGAGTTGGGGGAGGGGGGATAAACCTGATAGAAGTATATAAAATTTTTGAGAGGCATGGACAGGGTAGACAGTCAGGACCTTTTTCCCAGGATGAAAAAATAAAAGACTAGAGGGTATAGCTTTAAGGTGCAAGGGGCAAAGTTTAAAGGAGATGTGCGGAGAAAATGTTTTACACAGAGAGGTAAGTGCCTGGAATTAGCTGGGAAATGGAAGCAGATACAATCGGGGCATTTAAAAGGCTTTTAGATAGGTGCATGGATATGTAGGGAATGGAGGAATATGGATCACATGCAGGCAGAGGAGATTAGTTTATCTTGGCATCATGTTTGGCACGGACATTGTAGATGGAAGGGCCTGTTGCTGTGCTGAGCTGTTCTATGGTCTATGTTCTCAGTTCTAAGAGAAAAGTTCCATCACATAGGTGGGCAGAAGTGATATCAAGGAGTGTTAAAGTCAGGCGGACCTGCCCTCTGGGCCTAGGTCACCCTCTTCCATGCAACCTCTGCCTACCCGTGCCCCCTGAGGTACATATAGAAAGGTGGAGGTCCTCAGCAGTTATCTGGTATCTGTGTCACCCACTAGAACAGGTCACTCTGCTGAGGGGCCGAGCCGGCCGCAGCTGGAGGAAGCCAGTCAGCAGACCAGGCGAGCTCGGCGATAGACACAAAATACTGGAGTAACTCAGCGGGACAGACAGCATCTCTGGAGAGAAAGAATGGGTGACGTTTCGGTCGAGACCCTTCTTCAGACGGGAGAGCTCGGCGTTGAGCTGAGGCCGCACTGTGCCCAGGCAGTAGGTAAGATGCTGTTCCTCACACCTGTGCTGAGCCTGGCTCTGACAGTGCCAGGGGCACAGGTTGATGGGTCAGAGTAGGGGTAGGATGGGGAATTACAGTGGCAGCAACAGCAAGCTCAGGGGCACTCCTGTGGGCTGACCACTGGTACTCCACAGTCAGCGGGCTGTGTTTGGTTTCTCCTGGTTGGAGAGGTGACCACACAGGGTCAAGGACACGAGATCAGAGCACACGCACGTGGATCGTGCTTCACCTGGGTGGACAGTTTGTGCCCCTGGATGGTGGGTAGGATGGAGGAAGAGGCAAAAGGACAAGTGTCACATTGCCTGTGGATGCGGGGAAAGTGTTTCTATCCACACAGGCTGAGTGTGGCAACAGGTTCTCTTTGGATTTTAGATTTTTAATATATTTTTATATTTTCCCGTCAAAACCCACCTGTTTAGAACTATAATGCTGCTTCTGAATAGTAGTTCTCCAACATCACTATAGATCCTCTATAAAAACTGTGACCTGCTTTATCCTAAAGCACAATAATCATTAAAACACTTCCCTCTCATTCCTCAATCTCTACAACATGTCATTCTTCTTGTGGCTCAACTCTAATCCTAAATATATCTACAGTCATCTGTACATTCAACCTGTTCTCCTTGCACTTTTTTTTATCAAATCTCCACTCCCTGATGTACTGCATCCCTCTGTATTCAATCTCAATTAATGCTAGACCCTACAATACTCCAATACCATGGGTCATCGTGTCACAGGTCATCCTACCCCTTCCTAAATGCCCTTTGAAGTCAAGCCGCCGAGCACCCTACTATCATAAAAGCCAATCCCTGATGCTCCCATCAATGTTGATCTTTAGATTTTTTAGTTTAGTTTGGAGATGCAGCAAGGAACCAGGTCCAAGTCGATGATGGCGCCGACCCGACAGATGAGGACGGACCACGTTGGAGTGAGGACCCCGCTGCTGGTGGAAGGAACAAAGAAGGAACCGGCGTGGAGGGTCTGCCGAGAGGGGGAGATGAACGATGGGGACCCGACATGGGGGACCGCCGAGAGGGGGAGGGAAGAACGATGGGGACCCGACGTGGGGGACCGCCGAGAGGGGGAGGGAAGAACGATGGGGACCCGACGTGGGGGACCGCCGAGAGGGGGAGGGAAGAACGATGGGGACCTGACGTGGGGGACCGCCGAGAGGGGGAGATGAATGACGGGGACCTGACGTGGGGGAACGCCGAGAGGAGGAGATGAATGATGGGGACCTGGCGTGGGGGACCGCCGTGAGGGGGGAAGAGGCGGGGGAACAAAAGGAGACCTGGCGCGGATACTTTGTGACTTTGTCAGCGCCCTTTATATGGCGACTATTTGCATACCTTGGGTACGCAAGCAAAGAACTTCACTGTGACTTGCCACATGAGACAATAAAGTATTCATTCATTCCTACACCCACGAGGAACAATTTATAATTATACCATGCCAATTAGTCTACAAACCTGTATATCTTTGGAGTGTGGGAGGAAACCAGAGCACCCGGAGAAAATCCAAACTCCGTACAGACAACACCCGTAGTCAGGATTGAACCCGGGTCTCTGGCGCTGTAAGGCAGCAACTCTACCACTGCAGCACCGTGCCGATCCATCTAGAACCAGATCTCAACTTGAAGGCCTTTGCATCTACGATCCTCATGTGCCATCAGAATCCAATCCCCTCTCATTGTGATGCTGAATAAAATCCAATCCCATAAATCCCTAACCTTCTTTCAAATGTCATCCAATTCCCCCACACCCTACCAAAACTCACCCCTTCACTAACTACACTCTCTCACCACAAATCTTTACGTGCTGGACCAGGAAGTGGATCGACCATCATCCTACACAACCGCTGTACTCGTCCCCTGTGTGCGGCTTGATCGTACTCATGTACTATCCAATTTAAGATAGACACAAACAACTGGTGTAATTCAGTGGGACAGGCAGCATCCTTCTCTCCAGAGATGCTGCCTGTCCCATTGAGTTACTCCAGCTTTTTGTGTCTATCTTCGGTTTAAACCAGCATCTGCAGTTCCTTCCTACACATATTATCTAATTTAATTGGATAGCTCGCAAACAAAAGCTTATTGCTGTATCTCTCTCTGTACAGGTGACAATAAGAAACAAATACCAATGTCATCTCACCCATTCAACTTGTACTCTCTAGTTTAAATTTGATTTGATTAATGAAAAATATTTTGGCATCGCTTACTATTTTGCAATCTCCTCAGCCTGCAATCCGAATGTTTCTCTCTTCTCTGAGGCACTCCCTCAAGATCCAGGATGCCTTACTCGTGATTCAGTTCCATGATGTGCCGATGCCGGTGTGAGATACTTTATGTAACGTGACGTGTTTGTTGACCTGGCCCATGTTTTCCTGGAGATGAGGGACATTGATTCGGCGGGGCAGACGGAGCACACAGTCTGACCTCAAGCCGTGATCATGCCCACATCATTCCTCTACCCATGGGGCAGAGAGCCTCCTGGTCACCTGGAGGACACCAGTAGATCCACATCTTCTGCCACAGGGCAGTGCTGGGTGAGCAACAGAGGGTTCTCCGCAGGGTTTGCTGAAATCTCTGGCCCAGACCAGGGGCTTCAGATGGGTGCCATTAGTTGGGACACCCCGGGGGGTGGGGGTGGAGGGAGGGGCGGCGGGAGACCCTGAGGAGGTCGGGCTGTGGAGTGGCTGGAGCTCAGGGAAATCAGGAGGGGCTGAGGCCAGGGACTGAGAGGGGCGAAGGTGAGTGAAGGGTAGGGAGGGACACAACGAGGAAGACTAAGGAGGGAGGAGATCACAGCTGGGGGTTTGGGTTGGAGCGAGGGGAGGCTGAACCCAGGGATCGCTCATGTACAATTCAGTGTCTCCAGTTAGGACATCCTCACCACTGCCTTTGGCATCTTATCCAACGCTTCCATATCACAGATAGTTACAAAAACTGGAGTAACTCAACAGCTCAGTCAATGTCTTTGGAGAAATGGAATAGAAATGGAATAGGTGATGTTTCATATCACAAAGCCAAATCTCAACATTCTATTGAAGCAGCACAAACGCGCTTCAAAAAGGGAATCATTCAAAAACCCATAAAGCAAATGTAAACAGTAAACTCAAATTATTAGAAGATACATAGAAATGAAGTATTTTGCAGGCATAGAAGTAACAGAGAACATCAAGGAAGGTAGTGAACCATTAAAAGTTGCATCAGGTCACATCACAGCTAATGACAGTGATGGATATGTAGTATAATTACTTTACATCTATGTTTACCAGCAAGCCTGACAAGGGGAACCTGACATGAGAGGAAAAGGAGCGATCAAGTCATTGAAGTCGAAATTGATTAATAAAACTCTGAAGAGCTTAAACATTTGTTCTGAATAGATAATATTGGCACTTGATGTTGTGATAGAAAACACTGTTGTACCTTTGCAAGGGGTTACTAGAGTCTTGTGTAACACCAGGTGTCTGGAGAACAGGAAATGTCACTCGATTATTTTCAGTAAGTGAGAGAATACAGAAGTAATTAGCATAACATTGTGGTAGGAAAGATATTAGAATATTGCCTCAAAACTGTTTCAATAGAGCATCCAGTTATCAAAACTGGAAGAGGAGGCATCACGGGTCTTGTTTGACCAAATCATCTGTGGAGATAACAGGTTATTTGCTGAGACATCATGGACATGGCCTCTCTCACCACAGATGCTTAAGGACTGTTGCAGCTTCTCTGCTTTTATTTCAGAATTTCAACGTTCTCAGTATTTTAATTTGTTAACAGAAAAGGTAACCAATGACAATGGAACACAAAGTTCTACATTGTTGTTGGTCTACATTGATGGTGCCAAAGTAGAGATGGTCAAAAGTTTCAAGTTCCTCGGAATAAATATCACCAGCAATTTGTTCTGCCGAAGGGCTTGTTTCTACACTGTATTACTGTATGACTGCATAAATGATAAATGATTACACAGCAGACACATGACTGGTCTCGGTTGCCCAAAGTTAACTGGTTCCTCTGTCCACAGATGCTGCCTGACTGGCTGAGATGTTGATTCAGAATCGACACCATGTGGGATACAAACTAGAACTATGGACAAGCAGGTTACAGGTGATTTCTGCATCTGCATTAAGGACAGGCTGTTCACCATAGATTCATTCAGCAAGAAACACCCTTCGGCCCAAAACATTCATGCCAACCAAGATGCCCCATATAAGCTAGTCCCATTTGCCCGTGTAAGTACCATATGCCTCTAAACTTTCCTATCCATATACCTGCCGAAATGTCTTTTAATTATTATTATAGTATCTGTCACAACTGTCTCCTCTGGCAGGTCATTCCATGTACCCTCCACTGTCTGGTTGCAAATGTTGCCCCTCAGGTTCCTATTAAATCCTGGCCCTCTCACCGTAATGCTCTGAACTCTTGTTTTTGACTCCCCTACCCTGGGTAAAAGACTCTGTGCATTCACCCTGTCGATTCCCATCATGATTTTTTACACTGGAACTCAATAATTGGAAAAACATTTGCACAATTTGGTTGCAGCACCAAATGTTGGGGTAGAGGTAATACAAGAGTAAAGAGTTTAATTGTCATATGTACTGGGAGATGAACAATGTTGATGCTGCCTGTCCCGCTGAATTACTCCAGCTTTTTGTGTCTATCTTTGATTGAATGATTGAAAGATACAGCAGGGAAACATAGAAACATAGAAAATAGGTGCAGGAGTAGGCCATTCGGCCCTTCGAGCCTGCACCGCCATTCAATATGATCATGGCTGATCATCCAGCTCAGTAGCCTGTACCTGCCTTCTCTCCATACCCCCTGATCCCTTTAGCAAAAAGAAAGGTAAGCAGAAACAATCCCTTTGGCCCACTGAGTCTACGCCGATATCACTCATTCACTCAAATTCAATGTTATCCCAATTTAGAGAGGCCAATTAACATCCCAGCACACTCATCTTCGGGATGTGGGATGAATCCGGAGCACCCGGAGGAAACCCACGCAGTCATGGGGAGAATGTGGAAATTCCACACAGACAACACCCGAGGTCAGGATCGGACGTGGGTGTGTGGCGCTGGCTGTGAGGATTTGATTATTTTCGAAGGATTTGTTTGGCGAGGACAAACGAAAGCAGTCAGAATTTGCTTTTTGGACTTCTGTCGGAAAGCAGAGACTCTCTTTGTTGAAAGAGTCCTCTAATTGGGGAGGATTTGTTCGTGTTTTCTGAAAGTCGTAGGAGCGGCAGTGGCTGGCGGAAGGCCAAGTTGCACTTGAACTGGTGGGAGCTGAGTCTAGAGCGGTGTTTGTGGTCTGTAGCATCGGAAAGCTCCCTCCCACACCGACTTTGCCCGGTCCAGGTGTGCCGGGTAAGTACGGCAACAGTGCATTGGATTTTCGTTGAAGCCGGGAGGGCGACCGAGACCTGGGGAAGAAGCCTCCGGAAGCTCCATTTTCTACGACGGGAGGATTGGCACGGACTTTTCCCTATCTTATCAGGAGGAGACTGCTTCTGTTGCTTTGCCAGGAAAGCCTTCACAAGACTTTAAACTGCTGCAAATGCGTGGAGGTGCAGCAATAGCAGAAAGACTGCTTAGACTTATAAAATACTGAGACGTTTTGTTTTGCTCCACGCCCTAAAGATGGCGGCCCCCAAGAATTATGCAGCTGCCGTACAGTCGGCA
The DNA here is from genome assembly GCF_053455715.1 of Rhinoraja longicauda. Classification (NCBI taxonomy): domain Eukaryota; kingdom Metazoa; phylum Chordata; class Chondrichthyes; order Rajiformes; family Arhynchobatidae; genus Rhinoraja; species Rhinoraja longicauda. The sequence goes on from NC_135984.1 coordinate 29,217,178, forward strand.
GTCTCCGTGACTAAGGGCCATGAGTCGTTGGGGCGTATACATGGGGTGAAAGTACCTTGCAGGGCAACATTACCTTCAAGGCTGTGCTAACCGCGCTGGGGGAGACTGTTGGCAAGAAGGCCATAATCGCAGGTGCGGTGGTCAGTGGGAAGGCTGTTGTCATCCTAAAGAATGAGCAGTCGGTGGCTACCGCATTGGAAAGGGGGATCACGGTGGCTGGGATTTACATGGCGGTGGACCCATGGGGACGGCCCGTGCTGCCGGTCATGCTGTCCAACGTTCCCCCTTATGTTCCGGACGCACTCCTGCTCCCACATGTAACTAAGCTGGGGGAGGTGCGGTCTGGGCCCACCAAACTGTTGCATAGGTTGGATGATCCCGAAATGCAGCATGTATTAACGTTCAATCGCCGCGTGTACATACAGCTGGCACAGGGGATTGATATGGAGGGGAGTTTTGAGGTTGAATGGGAAGGATTCTGCTATCGCGTGTTTTGGAACACGGGCCAAGCACGCTGCCATGCATGCAAAGAGGTGGGGCATTTCCGCAGGAATTGTCCCAAGCACCGGGCTGCCAGCTCTACCAAGGTGGCCCAGGAAGGCAGTGCTGGCCCATCTGGGGCTGCTGGTTCTACCACGGTGGCCCGTGATGACTTTGTTCCCTTGCTCCCATCCTCCATTCCCCCACCACCCCCATGTCCCGTACCTGTGGCGGAGGATGCCGGTGCAGTGTGGGGGGTGGATGAGGGGCACTGGGAGAGACAGAAGAGTAAGAAAGCTAAATGGAAGAAGAAGAACGTTCAAGCGGGACGCCAGGCAGAAGGTCACCTTAATGAGGGTCCCCCGGCAGTAGATATTATCGAGCTCGCCTCTGAGCCTGAGGGTCTGAAGGCTGGAGAGGATGAGCAGGTAGATGGCGGGGCGGAGGAACAGGCTTCAGCAATGGAGCTGACTGTACCACCGCACGCTAGTGGTTATAAGAGGAGGAGGCACGGGTCCTCTGACACGGAGAACGGCCCTGAAGGTCAGGGGCGACCTGAAGGGAGGTGTTTCTCCCCTGTTGAGGCAGAGTACCCAGTACACGCTTCCTCTGGGCAGGAGGATGCCTCTGTAGTGCAGGGACCACCTGAGAGTGGTGACACACTACCCGAGGGGGCTGTTCCCCCAGGGATTGCGTCCGCTGGCTTAGAGGGTGACCAGGGGAAGATTGATGGGGGGGACTTGAGTGTGGGGGTGGGTCCCCAGCCCATGCTCCCCATTGAGGCTACGAGTCCTATTGAGGGGTGTGCTGCCCCATCGGCTGAGGGAGCAGGGGAGACTCCGGGAACATCGCCCCCTGAGGGCCAGAGCGAGGTGGTTCCCCTGGTGGTGGGGGACGGGGACTCTCTGGGTGACGGTGCTGGGCCGGGTGCCCTGGGTGCGAAGGAGGACATGGTCGTTTCGGATCGTGTCCTTCGGTCGGACTCCAGACGTACCCTCTCACTGCCCGCCCCGGAGACTTCCTCCAACATCACTGCCCCCAATCCGGTTACAGAGGGCGGTGGGGGTGTGCAGGAGCCTGGCCATTTACCAGGCAGCTTGCCACAGTTAGAGGTACCGGTACCTGCCCCCGTCACTGATCCTGGGGGTGGGATGGTGACGGAGGAGGGACCGGGTGATGTGGCCGACCCGCCCACCTCACAGGGAGGGGTGAGCGAGGCGGCTGGGAGTCAGAACTATCCAGACTCGGGCTCAGACATTGAGTGGGAGGAGGAGGGGGACGTGGAGTCCAGCGACAGTGAGTTGATGGACTGTCCCACCCGCAGCCCCGTGTCTCGGCTTGTTGATATCTGGGAACTCCGGAAGTTTCTGAAGGACAGCAGAGGGAAGAGGAATAAGGCAGATCTGGCTGTCGACCTCTGGTCAGACCTGACGGTACCCTTGCAGTCCATTTATGCCATCCTTCAGGAGGAGGGGAACATAGCAGGTGTATTGAAAAATGAGCGGCGCCAGCTCCAAGAGCTTTTTAAGTCCCTAAAGAAAGGGCAGAGGGCTCGGGGAGGCTCCATTCCGTCAAGGGGGGCTGGTAAAAGTTCTTGTGCGCTTTCAAAATGAAGCTCACTATAGCCAGCCTGAATATTAATGGGGCCAGGGAGTCTCTCCGTAGGTTTCACCATCTCTCGGTGCTGAGGGACGGGAGGTACGCGGTGAGCTTCCTGCAGGAAACACACACTGTGACTAGTGACGAGCCCACCTGGCTCCTGGAGTGGGAAGGGGGGGTCTACATCAGCCATCTCACCTCCATTTCGAGTGGAGTGGCCTTCCTGTTGGCCCCATCTTTCCAGCCGGAGATTGTCAAGGTGCAGGACATTGTACCAGGCCGGTTGTTGTATCTGGCCGTGCGCCTGGATGGCGTGCCGTTACATTTTATTAATGTGTACGCCCCCAAGAGCGGTGCTATGCAGATGCGGTTAACACAAGAAGTGACCGCGCTGTTGAACACCATCGATCGGGGGGAGTGTGTTTTCCTGGGGGGTGATTTTAATTGTACCCTTGAGGCGAGAGATCGCTCTGGCATTCAGCGCGATCCGGCAGCGGTCAAGACATTAAGGGAGTTGGTCGATTCTTTTGAGCTAGTAGATGCTTGGAGGAATTTCCATCCCAACTCCGGCGCCTTCTCATACAGGTTTAAGGGGGGTGGTTCCCGTATTGACCGTGTATATGTGTCTAAGGCCTATGTGTCCTGTGTCTCGGCAGCCTCCATGCGGTTGGAGCCGTGCTCGGACCACTGCCTGGTGCGAGTGGACTTTATCCCGACGCGCACACGGGCAGGGTCCGCATACTGGCACTTCAACAACCGGCTGCTGGAGGAGCGCCGGTTCCGGGATTCATTCAAGCAGTTCTGGGCGGAGTGGAGGGAAAGGAAGGGGCGTTTCCCTTCCCTAAGGCAGTGGTGGGATGTAGGGAAGGCTTACGTCCGTCTGTTTTGCCAGGACTACACGAGGGGGTCGACCAAGGGGCGGGACTCCGAGATCGGACGGCTTGAGAGAGAGTTGCTCGACTCGGAGTCTCGCCTGGGTCAGACGGAGGGGGAATCGTGTGAGTGGGAGGAGTACCAGGAGAAGAAAGGGGCACTGAGGGACTTGCAGCTGAGGAGGTCCCGGGGCGCGTATGTGAGGTCGCGAGTCCAGATGTTGCACGATCTGGACCGCGCCTCCCCCTTTTTCTTCTCCCTGGAAAAGTGCCGAGGTGCCCGCAGGCAGTTTGTCGAGTTGCTTGCGGACGATGGCTCCCCCGTCACGGATCCAGAGAGGATCGGTGCCTCAGTTTGGTCGTTCTATGACACTCTGTTCTCTGAGGGAACATCTAGTGGGGAGGCACAAGAGGTGCTGTGGGAGGGCTTACCCGTAGTGTGCAAAGAGGTGGCTGAGCGCCTCGATGATCCCCTAACTCTGGAGGAGTTGACTGGTGCCCTGCACCAGCTCAGGAGGGGCAAGTCTCCGGGGCTGGATGGGCTGACTGTGGAGTTTCTTCGAGCCTTCTGGGGTGTCCTGGGGGGCGACTATGTGAAGGTGTTGGGGGAGAGCCTGGCGACCGGGGAGATGCCCTTCTCATGGCGCAGGGCAGTCGTCGTCCTGCTGCCCAAGAAGGGCGATCTCCGCCTCTTGAAGAACAGGCGCCCGGTCTCTCTTCTCAGTACGGGTTACAAAGTCTTTGCACGGGCATTGGCCAATCGCCTGGGGCCCATGCTGTCCCATGTGATCCATCCTGACCAGTCCTACACAGTCCCGGGCCGGTCCATCCAGGACAATATCCATCTGGTCCGGGACCTGATCCATCTGTGCCAGAGGGCTGGTCAGTCCGTTGCCTTTCTCTCCCTTGACCAGGAGAAAGCGTTTGACCGGGTGGGACACGACTACCTTCTCGGGACTCTGCGGGCGTTTGGATTCGGACCCCATTTTGTGGCCCGGGTCCGGCTCCTATACGCTGCTGCAAAGTGCCTGGTCAAGGTCAATGGCTCTTTGTTGGCTCCCATTCACTTTGGGAGGGGGGTTCGTCAGGGATGCCCCATGTCCGGCCAGCTTTATTCCCTCTGTGTGGAGCCATTCCTGTGCCTCCTACGGAGGCGGCTGGCAGGTTTGGCTTTGCCGGGGCCGGGGGTGGAGGTGGTTCTCTCAGCCTACGCCGACGATGTGTTACTAATGTTCACCGACCCGGTTGACCTGCGGAGGATGCGTGAGTGCCAGCGGGTGTTCTCAGCCGCATCCTCCGCCAGGATCAACTGGGGGAAGTGTGCTGGGCTCTTGGTGGGTCAGTGGCAGGTAGACTCCCTGCCGGAGGAGATGGCAGTTTTTGCGTGGAGCACCACGCACCTCCTCTATCTGGGGATCTACCTGAGTCCCACTGAGGGGGCTTGGCAGGCGAATTGGCAGGAGCTGGAGGCGAAGGTGGTCGCCCGTGTGGGGCGCTGGTCAGGCCTCCTTGGTGTGTTATCATATCGGGGTAAGGCTTTGGTCATAAACCAGCTGGTGGCCTCTCTGCTGTGGTACCGGCTGGCCACTCTGGTCCCGTCCTCTCGTTTCATCGCCATGATACAGAGGAGGTTAGTTAACTTCTTCTGGGGTGAGAGGAATCACTGGGTCTCTGCTGGGGTTCTGAGTCTCCCGTTGGAGGAGGGCGGTCAGGTGCTGGTCTGCGTCCGCACTCAGGTGGCAGCCCTCCGACTCAGGACCTTGCGGAGGTACGTGTACTCCGAGTGCCCTCCCAGATGGCACTCGCTGGCCACGTACTTTTTCTGCCAGGGGCGCTGCCTCCAGGAGGGATCACGGCTCCCGGTAGCGGGCATGAGTCAGCGCGCTAGGCGGGAGTTGCCTGGTTTTTACCGTGATCTCCTGAGAGCCAGGAATTTGGTCACCTTCAGCCAGGGCGCTGCTCCTCAGGGGGAGGGGGGTGCTGTGGTTGTGAGGGGGGCCGGTCCTCACCCTGTCACGGTGGGTGTCGAGGAGAGGCGTGTGCGTGGAGCGATTCCGACTGGGCTTACCCCCGCTCCGTCGGAATTGCTCATTGGGCCCACGGCACGGGTCCCTTCCCGAGAGCCGGCCCCACGCAATATGAGCCGCCTTTCCCAGATGCCCAGCGTGCCGTTCCGTGACGCGGAGAGGCGCGTTTTGTACAGGCTGCTCCTGCACACTCTCCACTTCCTCGCTCTCGTCTTCCGTCCGGATACGCCCTGGCGGCGGGAGCGGTCCCCAGTGGAGGTCTCTCTATAAGGGGGTCCTCCCGCTTTACATCGGGGACCTGGGGTGGAGAGTGTTGCATAAGGCTATAGCCTGTAACAGGTACTTGAGCCGGTTCACGGTCTCGTCTGCCGCCTGTCGCTTCTGCGGTGAGGAGGAGACCGTGTACCATTTGTATACAGAGTGCGTGAGGTTACAGCCCCTGTTCCAGTATCTGAAGGGGCTGCTCCTCAAGTTCTGGCTCAATTTTAGCCCTACGCTTTTAATTTTTGGGCACCCGGTACAGAGGGGGGAGGGTCAGGAGGGAGGAGGGGGTCTCCCTGTCGGTCTGCTCCTGGGCCTGGCCAAGATGGCCATCCGCGGGTCCAGGCAGCGGGCAGTCGACGGCCTCACAGAAGTCGGCTGCCTACCCCTGTTCCGGGCTTACGTCCGTGCCCACGTGTCCCTGGAGAGGGAACACGCGGTGTCCATGGGGACTCTGGAGGCCTTCCGGGAACGCTGGTCGCCGCGGGGGGTTGAATGTATTGTTGACAGAGATGGCGGGATTTTAATGTGATAATTGTTTAATTTGTAAACTGCCGATACAGGCGGCTTTTGTTTGATCACATTTTGCTTAGTATGTTTGTATGTTTTTCTTTGGAATAAAACTTTTATATATTAAAAAAAAAAGAAAAAAAAAAAGAGGTCAGGATTGAACCTGGGTCTCTGGCACTGTGAGACAGCAGTTCTACAACCTGGGTCTCTGGCACTGTGAGACAGCAGTTCTACAACCTGGGTCTCTGGCACTGTGAGACAGCAGTTCTACAACCTGGGTCTCTGGCACTGTGAGACAGCAGTTCTACAACCTGGGTCTCTGGCACTGTGAGACAGCAGTTCTACCGCTTCTTAAAGGATTCTTAAAGGATCCCGATTCTTAAAGGAGAAATGTGAAAAGTTTAGGAGACTGCAGTTGCAAATGTTTTATTTTCAGTACAGACAAGTGTGCAATGGTGCCATTGGAGAGAGAGAAAGGAGATAGCATTATCTTAAATAATTCAGTTCATGAGGGGTAGAGGCAAAGGGATCTGAAGGTAATGATCCAAGTTAGCAAGGACAAAAGATTGCAAACATAGCTTTGATTCGAGATGAAAAGAATTGTGTAACAGGACGTGCATACTATAGTTACATAAACCCTGGTAAGAGCAACTGAATACTTCACCCCCATCTTGAAAAATAGATATAGACGTATTAAAGAAACCAAAAATACATTTACCAGATGATCCCAAACTCTGGCAGCAAGATTGTCAGAAAGAATTGAATATGTTGAGAGAGAGAAGGGTCCTGACCCAAAACATTCCCTATCCATGTTCTCCAGGGATGCTGCCTGAGTTACTCCAGCACATTATGTTCTGCGCTACATTTCCCACGTCAGCAGCCCCTTGTGTCATCAATGTTCATACTGTTGGGCTGTGGGCTGTAGAACCAATGAATAACCTTGGTAGACACAAAAGGCTGGAGCAACTCAATGGGACAGGCAGAATCTCTGGAGAGAAAAAGTGGGTGACGTTTTGGGTCGAGACTGAAGAAGGGTCTCAACCCGAAACGTCACCCATTCCTTCTCTCCAGAGATGCTGCCTGACCTGCTGAGTTACTCCAGCGTTTTGCATCTATCTTCGGTGTAAACCGGCATCTGCAGTTCCTTCCTACTCAATGACCGATTGGATCAGGTTAATGGGTAGGTGTGTTAGATGAATACATTACTTCAAATGGAGCAGGAACTGGAGCACCTGCGCTCCCTCCCCTCAGGCATCCAGGGCCAGTGGGGGGCTGGTGTGTGCGTGTGTTTGCTTTTCACCAGTGGCATGCTCATGGAGGAAGAAGTGTGATAAGCTGCTGACTTCTCGCCTTGCTCTAAACCCTCCCATAGTTCAGGGTTTACTGCATCTTCCGCTCGACGAACTTTCACACAGGATAAGGTTCTTTAGCAACTACCCCCTTTGTTAACTGGGGAGACAACTGTTCAGCATCAGAGTGGGGTTGATGAAATGGTCGGGTGAGTAAATGAGTGAGGAAAATAAATAGAGATAATTGAAGAAGGTGGGGTGAAGTAAGACTCATGGAAATATGTGTCAATTCACCAACTCGACTGCGAAACAGTTTCTGTAACTGTCTTTAAGCTTCTCCTGTTGCAAACAGGATGAGTTGGGCCAAGGGGCCTGTTCTGTGCTATATGACTCTCTGCTTAGAGTCACTGAGTCATATAGCGCAGAACAAGCCATTCGGCCCATCTCATCCAAGATGCCCCATATATGCTGGTCCCATTCTTCCTCGTTAGAGGCAGATGCTTTCGGAGATTTAGAGGGATGTGGGCCAAACAGGCAAATAGGACTAGTTTAGATAGGGCACTTTGGTCAGCATGGGTGAGTTGGGCCGAAGGGCCTGTTAGGTGCAGTATGTCTATGACAGAAACCTTTCCTATCGATGTACCTGGCCAAATAGTGTTTAAATGTAGTTATTGTGCCAGTCTCAACTACCTCCTCTGGCAGCTCATTGCATATACTCACCAACCCCAGTGCAAAAATGTTACCTCTCGGATTCCTATTAAACATTTCCCATCTCAACTTAAATGTATGTCCTCTAGTTCCTGATTCCCGAACCCTGGGATAAACACTATGCATTCACCATATCTATTTCCTGAATAAGTTTATACACCTCTATATGATCACTCCTCAGCCTCCTACGAGCCAAGCAATAAAGTCCTAGCCTATCCAGCCTATAGGGTCCTCTCCTCTCTCCCTATAACTTAGACCCTTGAGTCCTCGCAACATTCTCGTTAGTCTTTTCTGCATTCTTTCCAGCTTAATGTCACACTGAAGTTTCAAAATTGAACACAGATTACAAGTCTGAAGAAGGGTCCCGACCCGAAACATCGCCTATCCATGTTCTCCAGAGATACTGCCTTGTTGCTGAGCACTTTGTATCTTTTTTTGTAAACCAGCATCTGTAGTTCCTTGTGACAACATAATATTCCAAGTGCACCCTCTCCACCTATACAACTGCAACATAACATCCCAACACCCTGACTGATGAAGGCCAATGTACCAAAACCCTTCTTGACCATTCTATCTACCTGTGAAACCATTTTCAGGGAACTATGCATATGTACTACTAGATCCTTCTGTCGTACAACACTACCCAGGGCCCTACTGTTCCTGTGAAGGTTCTGCCCTAGTCCGGTCCTAAAATACAACACCTCATACTTGTCTGAATTAAACTTCATTAGCCATTCCTCAGCCCACTCACCCAACTGATCAAGATCCTGCTGTAATTCGTGATAACCATCTTCGCTGTGTACGACACCACCTATTATAGTGTCATCTGTAAATGTACTAATCACGCCTTGTACAATCTCATCCAGATTGTTCATATGAATAGACACAAAATACTGGAGCAACTCAGTGGGATGGGCAGCATCTCTGGAGAGAAGGAATTGGTGACGTTTTGGGTCGAGACCCTTCTTCAGACTGCTGTCAGACATTTTGTGTCTATGCTTTAAACCAGCATCTGCAGTTCCTTCCTCCACATTGTTGATATGGATGCATAACGGCAGTGGGCCCAGCACCGAGCCCAGAGGCACACCACCAGTCCGAAATACAACCATCCACCACCACTCTCTGTATAATTTTAATCTGATCATGAACCCATTAACTTGTTACTTGTAAACAGTACACAAAGCAATTCCACTTCGCAAAGCAACAGTGTAGTGTGGACAGCAAACCTATTGTTTGGAGACGTTTGTGTTCTGCCCATTGGCAGCTGCCTGGGTGAATCTCACTCTGTCAGAGACACTGAGCTGATTGGGTTGTGATGTTTAAGGGCTGTGGGCTGCCCTTCTCTAAATGCATGGCTGAGAATGCACACGCTTGAACCCCCCCCACCCCCTCCCGATGCAGCTCCTAAATTGACCAAGAATGCTAAGTGGAGTCTGACCTATTTCCGAGCGGAGTCAGTGGGTGTGGGAGCAGAGGGAACTGGAGACGTTTGCTGTCACCCTGTAATTAGTTGCAAAGAGCATTGTCACAATTGATCCATTGTTCTCTCTGCCCTGTCCTGAGACACAGTTGGGAATTTCCAACAGCTGTTAACAGATCGCTTTACATAAAAAATAAACTTGCTTTAACATCACAATCCGATTTTAGACAGCGCTTGCTTAGTTTCATGTGGAAGCTGAGCGCAGGTCCCTAATGTGTTTTCCTAGAATATTTTGAAAATGCTAACTGTGCCTCTGGAATGGTGCCTGCATTAAACAGGATTTTTTTTAGTTATTGTGTTTGCTGAATAGCTTAAAGGGAAGATGATTAGTTGTTTAATTTCCCACTGATATATTGCTCATTACCTGTAATTGAAAACTGTCATGTTTAAAATTGCACCTCAGGCAAGAGAACATAAAGAAGGGTTTGTCTGTCTTCCTATGATTCGTTTTCAGATCTCAGCATTCCTGTGTAGATGTGCAGTCAATGTTTGTAGAAGGCCTTGGGCGAGTACTCTGCTATAAAGAGCTCAACCTGACGCCTCCAGCTGCAACAGGACATGTTAACCCCTGTCCCTACGACACGTTCCCACACCTACAAGCACGGTCCTTTCCAATGGTTGATCTTTCCACACCAGGGGTTGTTGTGTTCGATAAATCATTGGATTCAGAAAACAGTTTTGATTCACTCAGTAATTTATTACACTGTTAAATAAGGCACATACACTCACATATCCCCGAATATCCCAGAACGCAATGCAAAGCCCGAGTACACAGCAGAGCAGGCCGCAGAGCAGGCCGCAGAGCAGGCCGCAGAGCAGGCCGCAGAGCAGGCCGCAGAGCAGGCCGCAGAGCAGGCCGCAGGGTACTCACGTAAACCCGTACACACTCGCAAACTCATCAGAGCACGCCACAGGATGTTTCATTCAAGATCACCTGGCACCGTTCGCGACACGGTCCAAGGCTGAGGTTCTCTCTCCGAAAGGGCGCCCACCACCATCCTGTATGGCATTTCTTATCACTGCCCCTCCCTGATCCAATCATAAGCAACCATAAGTCTGCACCGTTTCTGTGCTACTAGCGGCAAGGGGCGCGGGTGGTCGACCCAACTATTGCTGTTGTGTTGTGTTTGCCAACATTACGCTTTCCCATAGAATGGCCTTGAAGACTGCGTTCCCAGGCAATGATCACAGATCATCAACGCGCCTGGAAACTTATTTTCGTAGACCTTGGAATGTATGACTGCTAACTTAGCTGATAACTCCATTTCACATTTTAGCGGAGATTGTCAGTTTAACCCTTACACTACACTCCACCCCTTGGAGTCATCAGCCTACATTAGCGCCCATCTAACGACATGTTCCTGAGTATACAAACAATCATAATCAAAAGTACAGTATAATAATTCTATCTCTATGAATGCGAGGTGATTATGTGTCAAACTAACTATCCATGCCATACTGGCGTGAGTTATGTGTTCCATCAGCTAGTCTCGGGTGTCTCTGTGAAAGCAGAGCTGATCTCAATGGCCTTGCGAGCATCCCCATGATTTACTGGCCAGTTTTAATCAGCCCAAGCATGCAAAGTGGTGTTTTTAACACAATTTCACCCAACATACCCCATACACCCCAAAGGCCATTACATTCGGCCCACTGGTTCATTACCACCCCTTCACCCTCTTGGCATTCCTCACCCAGCATAGGACAGCACATAATTGCAGAATATTATGCCAACTATAACTAAAACATGCCCAGTCGCCAGCCATGGCATAATAATATGCCCCAATAGACAATAGACAATAGGTGCAGGAGGAGGTCATTCGGCCCTACGAGCCAGCACCGCCATTCAATGTGATCATGGCTGATCATTCTCAATCAGTACCCCGTTCCTGCCTTCTCCCCATACCCCCTGACTCCGCTATCCTTAAGAGCTCTATCCAGCTCTCTCTTGAATGCATTCAGAGAATTGGCCTCCACTGCCTTCTGAGGCAGAGAATTCCACAGATTATAGACAATAGACAATAGACAAGAGGTACAGGAGTAGGCCATTCGGCCCTTCGAGCCAGCACCGCCATTCAATGTGATCATGGCTGATCATTCTCAATCAGTACCCCGTTCCTGCCTTCTCCCCATACCCCCTGACTCCGCTATCCTTAAGAGCTCTATCTAGCTCTCTCTTGAATGTATTCAGAGAATTGGCCACTGCCCTCTGAGGCAGAGAATTCCACAGATTCACAACTCTCTGACTAAAAAAGTTTTTCCTCATCTCTGTTCTAAATGGCCTACCCCTTATTCTTAAACTGTGGCCCCTGGTTCTGGACTCCCCCAACATTGGGAACATGTTTCCTGCCTCTAACATGTCCAACCCCTTAATAATCTTATACGTTTCGATAAGATCCCCTCTCATCCTTCTAAATTCCAGTGTATACAAACCTAAGTCGCTCCAGTCTTTCAACATAGGATAGTCCCGCCATTCCGGGAATTAACCTAGTAAACCTACGCTGCACGCCCTCAATAGCAAGAATATCCTTCCTCAAATTTGGAGACCAAAACTGCACACAGTATTCCAGGTGCGGTCTCACTAGGGCCCTGTACAACTGCAGAAGGACCTCTTTGCTCTTATACTCAACTCCTCTTGTTATGAAGGCCAACATTCCATTGGCTTTCTTCACTGCCTGCTGTACCTGCATGCTTCCTTTCAGTGATTGATGCACTAGGACACCCAGATCTCGTTGTACGTCCCCTGTTCCTAACTTGACACCATTCAGATAATACTCTGCCTCCCTATTCTTACCACCAAAGTGGATAACCTCACACTCATCCACATTAAACTGCATCTGCCATGCATCCGCCCACTCACACAACCTGTCCAAGTCACCCTGCAACCTCGTAGCATCTTCCTCACAGTTCACACTACCACCCAGCTTTGTATCACTACCACCCAGCCCCCAACCTCCAAACCCCAAAACACCATTCCACCCTGCGCTCTCCTCGTGCCCCCCTCGTGCAACTGTTCCCAACTTAGTTCAGGGCTTCAACCCGTTGTTGCACGTTGTTGTGTGTGTTGTTGTAATGTGTTCATTGGCATCTGGTATGTAAGTGCAACATTCTCTCCCTCTGATGGCACGTCCCCCCTTTCTCGGCTAGTCGGAAGTCCAGGGCCAGGTTCTGCAAAGCAACAGTTCGTATTGCCACTGTTTCGCACTCAGGGCTTGGATAGCCTGCCCTGCCTCCACTAGTCCCAGAGTGGTCCTATTGTCTGTGATGTGGGACCTGTGCACAAACTTAGTTTACGTAGGTATGCATGCAGGAGTGAGAGATAGGTGTTTGATTCTGAGCAGACAGGTGGTGCAGCAGCCAGCACTGCCAGACGTATCAGGCCACGCCATCGTCCGGAATCCATGATGCGTCTCGCAGTTGTTCTGTAGAGTGAGGGAGGAGCAGGCTCACTCTCGCCTGGTTAATTGGGATAAAGGTAGACATATAGGTTTTGTCCTCCCCAGTCATTATAAGCCACCACGTTTGGCCCTGCGCTAAGGCAGACATCCCCCTTGCAAGGGGGTCCCGCGCCGGGGACTGAAACCCACATCTTCCGGGTGTCTTCCTGATGTCGGAGTGGCGTCATCTGGCTCGACAGCAACAGCCAGATGTCGGCTCATGGGTGTCCCCCCTGCCACAGGTCATTGGTTCAAGTTGTTTCCTGCTTGCTGTAACACAAGGGCCCACCTCTTGAGCATGTGGGAGGAGGTTAGTGCACGTATCTGCTATTTTAGTAGACCTTTCGTATGCTCCACCAGCCCTCTGCTTGCGGGTAATACGGGATGAGGAGAGTCCACTGCACCCCATCAACAGCTGCCCACTGTTGTACTTTGTAAAGTGGGACCCATTGTCAGACTGAATCCCCCATGGGGGACCATACACGGCCATTAGCTGGTGCAGACCATGTATCTCCCACCCCTGGGACTGCCACTGCATCATCCATGCAGCCAGACCATTGGCAATGGCCCAGGAGTCGGTGTACAGTTGGACTGGAGCGTTGTTGTTGGACAGAGGGAGGGCCGTGACCTCCTCATGCAGACGGCTAACACTCAGCCCTATCACAGATGTACCATTTCCATTTTACAATAGAGGAGCGCTGTGTGAGTTCCTCCTTATGGGAGACGTTGGCAGACTTAACCCAGGTTATAATAGGTTAGTGAGGCATAACCACTACCCCACCGTCTGTCAGGTGCTCAGTAGTAAGGAGTGCCAAGTAACATGCAAACAGCGGTCGTTCAAAGGGGGAGATTAGGCAATGTCTTTGTCTAGAAGCCGAGATGTGCCCAGCGTCTGTCATGCTGTTGCCACAGACTCCACTCCTCCTCCTCACGAGCAGTAGCCCACACCTGCAATTCCAAAGAGATATCCTCCCGCCCTAAAGCAAGCGGGGGCGCCTGCTCCAGCATGCAGTGGGGCACAGCGACCCCATCCGGGAGGGTAACGGAGGCATAGGGCCTAGGGTCACCCAGTCTTGCAAGGGCCGCCGAGAAAACCCCCCGGGGACCCTGGGCACACCCCTGATCTGGGAGAACCGGCTCGTCCATCCCCGGGGACCCTGGCCACATCCCTAGTCTAGGGGAACTGGCGTGTCCATCCCCAGAGGGCTCTCGCCTGGAACTGGGTTTTTTACTTCTTGTTCTTTTTGTTTAAGATTCTCATGTTGAGATCTAACTATTGACATCAACAGCCAGCATGCTCCTTTGTGGCTCCCCTTTTTCTCGGGGAACCCGCTCTCTTTTAACTGTGTCAATATATTATGTCCGATTGTAACATTAGGATTGTTGTTTCGTGCATCGGACCTGTTGATGAGCAATTAAGACCCGTCCTTATGATCCAATCACCCTGGGATCCGACAAGTTTCAGGCTCCACTGCTGTCTTTGACGCACATTATGTATTACTCAGTGTCTGCTATCTGAATCCTGCCAACTACGTCAAATGTTGTGTTTGATAAATCACTGGATTTAGGTAACAGTTTTCATTCACTCAGTAATTTATAACACTGCTAAATAAGGCACATACACTCACGTATCCCCGAATATCCCCGAACACACTGGCAAAGCCCAACTACACAGCGGAGCAGGCCGCAGAGTGTTTGTACACACTCACGTAAACCCGTACACACTCGCAAACTCATCAGAGCACGCCACAGGATGTTTCATTCAAAATTACCTGGCACCGTGGGCGACCTGGTCCAAGGCTGAGGTTCTCTCCACCACCATCCTTTACGGCATTTCTTATCAGAGCAGACCGTGCCACTGCCCCCTTCCCGAGCCAATCATAACATTGTCTGCAACGTTTCTGTGCTACTAGCAGCAGGGGGCGCGGGTGGTCGACCCAACTATTGCTGTTGTGTTTTGTTTGCCAATGTTACGCTTTCCCATAGATTGGCCTTGAAGACTGCGTTCCCAGGCAATGATCACAGATCATCAACGCGCCTGGAAACTTGTTTTCGTAGACCGTGGAATGTATGACTGCTAACTTAGCTGATAACTCCATTTCACATTTTAGCTGAAATTGTCCATTTAACCCTTACACTACAGGGGTACAGGCCCAGGATACACCTGTAAAGCCCACTGTAGCCCCCCAATAATGTGTGAACGTTTCACTGGCAAACTGAGAGGGTAACCATGGCACCCATTCTCGGAGCAAGGTGTGGTTGGATGAGTTGAGTGGATATCACTTGCTTCACCAAGTCAATAGACAATAGACAATAGGTGCAGGAGTAGGCCATTCAGCCCTTCGAGCCAGCACCGCCATTCAATGTGATCATGGCTGATCACTCTCAATCAGTACCCCGTTCCTGCCTTCTCCCCATACCCCCTCACTCCGCTATCCTTAAGAGCTCTATCCAGCTCTCTCTTGAAAGCATCCAACGAACTGGCCTCCACTGCCTTCTGAGGCAGAGAATTCCACACCTTCACCACTCTCTGACTGAAAAAGTTCTTCCTCATCTCCGTTCTAAATGGCCTACCCCTTATTCTTAAACTGTGGCCCCTTGTTCTGGCTTCACACCTGGCCTGTTGTGTAGGAAGGAACTGCAGATGCTGGTATAAACTGAAGATAGACACTAAATTTATCTAACAAGAGTTAGGTAGAGATCTGGGGGCTAGTGGAATCAAGGGATATGGGGAGAAGTTGGGCACAGGTCACTGATTGTGGATGATCAGCCATGACCACAATGAATGGCGGTGCTGGCTCGAAGGGCCGAATGGCCTCCTGCACCTATTTTCTATGTTAAAATGCTGGAGAAACTCAGTGGGACGGGCAGCATCTCTGGAGAGAAGGAATAGGTGAGGAAGAAAGGTCTTGACCTGAATTGTCACCCATTCCTTCTCTCCAGAGATGCTGCCAATCCCGCTGAGTTACTCCAGCATTTTGTTTCTTTCACTGGCCGGGTTACTGGTCACTGGCCAGAGGTAGCTGCTCAGGACCGTGCCCAGACACACCCAGAGTCACAGCCTGAGGCCACGCCAAAGCCCTGACCAGGCGGATAAGCTGGGGTGAGGCCGTACTAAAGGGTCAGAACCTGGGCCGCAGTGGGATGAAGCAGGCTGAAAGGCTGGTCCGAGCCACACTGAACAGCGCTGGGCCACAGCTAGTGCATAGATGATTAACGAGATGAACAACCGTCCAAAAACTCACACCAGCCGGTTTTGCATAGTTGTAATTAGTGCCAGGAACACGGTACAATTAACTGGGACTAGCTCTTAATTTAGCCCAACAATGCTGCCCGGCCCGGGTTCCCTTGTGCCACCCTGAGTGAATTCTTCATGCCCGCTTTAAATACAGAAGGCACCTGTGCTGTTTGTACAGCTGCCAGGAAAATATGTCTTTCACCAACTTCACTGCAACCCAACACCAAAGCTCAGCTCACCTTCCCTTAAGTACAAGAATACATTCCACTGAGTCTAACAATACACCCAGTGGCTTGAACTGTGAAGGCCTTTGTCTCGTAGCAACTTCTGCACTGAATCCCTGCCACACAGTGAACAACTAAACCTTCCAACACCAAGCAGGTTGTCAGACACTTCACCATTATCATATCATCATCATATCATATATATACAGATATTGTACATATCTCAGGCAGCAGATTCTGGGGGGATCTTGGCTCAGGCAGTAGATGGTCTGTTCATGATGCTCCCCATAAATAGAGATAATAGACAATAGACAATAGACAATAGGTGCAGGAGTAGGAGTAGACCATTCGGCCCTTCGAGCCAGCACCGCCATTCAATGTGATCATGGCTGATCATTTTCAATCAGTACCCCGTTCCTGCCTTCTCCCCATACCCCCTGACTCCACTATCCTTAAGAGCTCTATCTAGCTCTCTCTTGAATGCATTCAGAGAATTGGCCTCCACTGCCTTCTGAGGCAGAGAATTCCACAGATTTACAACTCTCTGACTGAAAACGTTTTTCCTCATCTCTGTTCTAAATGGCGTACCCCTTATTCTTAAACTGTGGCCCCTGGTTCTGGACTCTCCCAACGTTGGGAACATGTTTCCTGCCTCTAACGTGTCCAACCACTTAATAATCATATATGTTTCAATAAAACCCCTCTCATCCTTCTAAATTCCAGTGTATACAAGCCTAGTCGCTCCAGTCTTTCAGCATACGACAGTCCCGCCATTCCGGGAATTAACCTAGTAAACCTACGCAGCACGCCCTCAATAGCAAGAATATCCTTCCTTAAATTTGGAGACCAAAACTGCACACAGTACTCCAGGTGCGGTCTCACTAGGGCTCTGTACAACTGTAGAAGGACCTCTTTGCTCCTATACTCAACTCCTCTTGTTATGAAGGCCAACTTTCCATTGGCTTTCTTCACTGCCTGCTGTACCTGCATGCTTCCTTTCAGTGACTGATGCACTAGGACACCCAGATCTCGTTGTACGTCCCCTTTTCCTAACTTGACACCATTCAGATAATAATCTGCCTTCCTATTCTTACCACCAAAGTGGATAACCTCACACTTATCCACATTAAACTGCATCTGCCATGCATCCGCTCACTCACACAACCTGTCCAAGTCACCCTGCAACCTCATAGCATCTTCCTCACAGTTCACACTGCCACCCAGCTTTGTATCATCTGCAAATTTGCTAATGGTACTTTTAATCCCTTCATCCAAGTCATTAATGTATATTGTAAACAGCTGCGGTCCCAGCACCGAGGCTTGCGGTACCCCACTAGTCACTGCCTGCCATTCAAAACGGGACCCATTTATCCCCAATCTTTGCTTTTCTATCCATGTCAGTACCCTACCCCTAATACCATGTGCTCTAATTTTGCCCACTAATCTCCTATGTGGGACCTTGTCGAAGACTTTCTGAAAGTCAAGGTACACTACATCCACCTGCTCTCCCCTGTCCATTTTCCTAGTTACATCCTCAAAAAAATCCAGTAGATTAGTCAAGCATGATTTCCCCTTCGTAAATCCATGCTGACTCGGAACGATCCTGTTACTGCTATCCAAATGCTCCGCAATTTCGTCTTTTATAATTGACTCCGGCATCTTCCCCACCACTGATGTCAGGCTAACTGGTCTATAATTTCTTGTTTTCTCTCTCCCTCCTTTCTTAAAAAGTGGGATAACATTAGCTACCCTCCAATCCACAGGAACTGATCCTGAATCTATCGAACATTGGAAAATGATCACCAATGCATCCATGATTTCTAGAGCCACCTCTTTAGGTACCCTGGGATGCAGACCATCAGGCCCTGGGGATTTATCAGCCTTCAGTCCCAACAGTCTACCTAACACCATTTCCCGCCTAATGTGAATTTCCTTCAGTTCCTCCGTCACCCTAGGATCTCTGGCCACTAGAACATCTGGGAGATTGTTTGTATCTTCCTTAGTGAAGACAGATCCAAAGTACCGGTTCAACTCGTCTGCCATTTCCTTGTTCCCCATAATAAATTCCCCTGCTTCTGTCTTCAAGGGACCCACATTTGCCTTGTCTATTTTTTTCCTCTTCACATACCTAAAAAAGCTTTTACTATCCTCCTTTATATTATTGTCCAGTTTACCTTCGTACCTCATCTTTTCTCCCCGGAATTGCCTTTTTAGTTATCTTCTGATGCTCTTTAAAAGAGTCCCAATCCTCTGGCTTCCTACTCTTCTTTGTTTTGTTATACTTATTCTCTTTATTTTTATGCTGTCCTTAACTTCCCTTGTCAGCCACGGGTGCCTCTTACTCCCCTTAGAATCTTTGCTCCTCTTTTGGATGAATTGATCCTGCAACTTCTGCATTATTCCCAGGAACACCTGCCATTGCTGTTCCACTGTCTTCCCTGCTAGGGTCTCCTTCCAGTCAAATCTGGCCAGCTCATGCCTCTGTAATCCCCTTTGCTATACTGTAATACTGACACTTCCGATTTTCCCTTCTCCCTCTCAATTTGTAGATTAAAGCTTATCATATTATGATCACTGCCTCCTAATGGCTCTTCCACCTTGAGTCCCCTTATCAAATCAGGTTCATTACTCAACACTAAATCCAGAATTGCCTTCTCCCTGGTAGGCTCCAGTACAAGCTGTTCTAATAATCGATCTCGGAGACACTCCACAAACTCCCTTTCCTGGGGTCCAGTACCAACCTGATTTTCCCAGTCTACCTGCATGTTGAAATCTCCCATAACCACCATAGCATTACATTTTTGACATGCCAATTTTAGCTCTTGATTCTACTTGCACCATATGTCGAGGCCACTGTTTGGGGGCCTGTAGATAACTCCCATTAGGGTCTTTTTACCCTTACAATTTCTCATTTCTATTCATACTGATTCTACATCTCCTGATTCTATGTCACCCCTTGCAAGGGAGTGAATATCATTCCTTACCAACAAGGCATCCCCACCCCCTCTGCCCACCTGTCCGTCTTTTCAATAGGTTGTATACCCCTAAATATTCAGTTCCCAGCCCTGGTCCTCTTGTAGCCATTTTTCTGTAATTTCCACAACGTCATACATGACATTGACAGGAGGTAGCGCTCAAACATGCTTTCACATTACTCACGTAAGTACCATATCCCTCTAAACCTTCCTATCCATGTACCTGTCCAAATGTCTTTCAAATGTTGTTATAGTACCTGCCTCAACCACCTCCACTGGCAGCATGTTCCATGTACCCACCACCCTCTGTGTGAAAAAGTTGCCCCTCGGGTTCCGAATAAATCTTGCCCCTCTCATCTTGCTTTTGAAAATGCCGAGAGTTGTGGATTTAGCCCAGACCATCACACAAACCTCCCTTCCATTGACTTTATCTCCACTTCACGTTGCCTATGCAAGGCCGCCAGCATAATCAAGGACAAGTCTCACCCTGACCATTCTGTCTTCTCCCCTCTCCCATCAGGCAAGAGGTACAGAAGTGTGAAAACGCACACCTCCAGATTCAGGAACAGTTTATTCCTAGCTGTCCTCTGTCTACGCTGCCTCTGCACCCTTGATGAGGTGTTCCATACCAGGACATCGGAGATGTCCTCATTCTTTAGGGAATGGGGGTTCCCCTCTTCTCTCACAGATGAGGCCCTCACTGGGGTCTCCTCGATATCCCGCAGCTCCGCTCTTGCTCCCCCTCCCTCCATTCGTAACAAAGTGAGAGTCCCCCTTGTTCTCACCTTCCATCCCATCAGCCATCGCATACAGCACATAATCCTCCGATATTTTTGCCACCTCCAACAGGATCCCACCATCAGCCACATCTCCCCATCTCCACTCCTTTCCGCAGAGACCGTTCCCTCCGCAACTCCCTGGTCCACTCATCCCTTCCCACCCAAACTACCCCCTCCCCAGGTACAATCCCCTGCAACTGCAGAAGATGCAACACCTATCCCTATACCTCCCCCCTCGACTCCATCCAAGGACCCTGACAGTCTTTTCAGGTGAGATAGAGGTTAACTTGCACCTCCTCCAACCTCATCTACTGTTCCAGGTGTGGACTCCTATATATCGGCGAGACCAAGCACAGGCTCGGCGATCAGTTCGCTGAACACCTCCGCTCAGTCCGCCTAAACCTACTTGATCTCCCGGTAGCTCAGCACTTTAACTCCCCCTCCCATTCCCACACTGACCTTTCTGTCCTGGGCCTCTCCCATTGTCAGGGTAAGGCCCAGCGCAAATTGGAGGAACAGCACCTCATATTTCGCTTGGGCAGCTTACACCCCAGCGGTATGAACTTTGACTTCTCTAACCCATGCTTTTCCTCTCTCTCCATCCCTCCCCCTTCCCAGTTCTCCGACCAGACTTACTGTCTCCGATTACGTTTTATCTCTGTTTACTTTGTGGTTGTTATCTTCCCCTAACAAACAATGATCTTCTGAATGCATTCAAGAGAGAGCTGGATCTAAATGCATTCAAGAGAGAGCTAGATAGAGCTCTTAAGGATAGCGGAGTCTGGGGGTATGGGGAGAAGGCAGGAACGGGGTACTGATTGAGAATGATCAGCCATGATCACATTGAATGGTGGTGCTGGATCAAAGGGTCGAATGGCCAACTCCTGCACCTATTGTCTATTGTCTATAATGAACTATTCTACATTGCCTTTGAACCCCATTCCCTTTGTCCTGTTTTCACACCCTACACTTCCTTATCTATGTATCTCCCTCTCCCTTGACATCAGTCTGAAGAAGGATCTCGAGCTGAAATGTCACCCATTCCTTCTCTCCAGAGATGCTGAGTTACTCCAGCATTTTGTATCCATCTTCCTAGCTGTCATCAGGCCACTGGACCATGCTATCACCAACTAGAGAGTGGCCTTGCTCTCCCATCTACCTCATTGGAGACCGTCCGACTATCTTTAATTGGACTTCAATGCTATATCTTTAATGAGTGTTGGACCCTCCATCCTATATCTGTGCACTGTGTATACGTGATTGGATTCACGCAGTCTTCCCTCTGACACCATGACATTGACGGGAGGTAGAGGTCAAACATGCTTTCACATTATTACTCATAAAGTGTGTACTTCCACAGCACTGGCTGCTAAAGCATCCATGACAGCAATGCTGAGACACGAGGTTTTGTCAGATTTAGAATCCATTCCATGAGAAATTTAATAGCACAGACCTTCAAGTGAATATTGTATTGTCCAAGATCACCCGGGGTGGTCTGGAACCTTGTACTCAAGTTGTTTATAGTTTAATTTAGAGATACAGCGCAGAAACAGGCCCTTCGGCCCACCGTGTCCGCGCCGACCAGCGATCCCCGCACATTAACACTGTCCTATACCCACTCTGGACAATTCTTTACGTTTACCAAGCCAATTAACCAACATACCTATACGTCTTTGGAGTGTGGGAGGTAATCGAAGATCTCAAAGAAAACCCACGCAGGTCACGGGGAGAACATACAAACTCCGTACAGACAGTACCCGTGTTGTTATAACTCACTTGTGGGTATTCAGCGAGCTGTCTGACTGTTATGGTCCATACACAAGGTACTGTAGCAATCAAAGGCCACAGAGAGTACTGCCACAGAGAGTACTGCAGTCACCAGGACTCATGCAGTGAGCAATTGGACTTTATAGTTACAGTGTGGATACAAGCTCTTCGGCCCACCGAGTCCAGGCCGACCAGCAATCCCTGCGCACTAACACTATCGTACACACTAGAGACAATTTTCAATTTTTACCGAAGCCAACTAACCTGCAAACCTGTACGTCTTTGGAGGATGAAAGGAAACCGGAGCACCCGGAGAAAACCCATGCAGTCACAATGATACAGCTCCGTACAGACATCCTCCATGGTCAGGATCGAACCCGGGTCTCTGGTGCTGTGCGGCAACAACTCTACCACTGCGCCACCATGCTGTCCATAATCTGTTGTCATTCACTCTCAGAGGACCATTGTCTAACGTTTGTGGGGGAGGTGGTGAGGAGCAGCAGCCTGTGAGGTGGAAGACCACACTGCTGGCACCGACCAAGGACCAGAGTTACACGCCAGCAATGAAGCGGAACATTGGGGGAAGAGTAGGAGCAGAGTACAGGCAACTGCAGGTGCTGCAATCCTGAGCAAAACACAATGTGCTGGAAGAACCCAGTGGGTCAAGCAGCATCTGTGGAGGGAATGGACAGGCAATGCTTTGGTCGGGAACCTTCATCGGGCTAAAAGATCATAGCCTCAGAATAAAAGGACGTTCCTTTGGGAAGGAGATGAGGAAGAATTGCTTAAGTCAGAGGGTGGTGAATCTCAGGAATTCATTGCCACAGAAACACAATGGAGACCGTCAATGGATATTATTAAGGCAGAGATAGAGAGATGCTAGATTAGTACGGGTGTCAGGGGTTATGGGGAGAAGTCAAGTCAAGTCAATTTTATTTGTATAGCACATTTAAAAACAACCCACGTTGACCAAAGTGCTGTACATCTGATTAGGTTCCAATGGGGAAAAAATGAAACATACAGTAGCACGCAAACAGTTCACAGCGCCTCCTCAATGAGCCTCAAACGCTAGGGAGTAGAAATAGGTTTTGAGCCTGGACTTAAAGGAGTCGATGGAGGGGGCAGTTCTGATGGGGAGAGGGATGCTGTTCCACAGTCTAGGAGCTGCAACCGCAAAAGCACGGTCACCCCTGAGCTTAAGCCTAGACCGCGGGCATGAGATTGTTGAGAGAGAGAGATAGATCACTAGATGGGCCGAATGGTCTAATTCTGCTCCTATCAAATGAACTTATGAACTGATGAAGCAGGCATGGGTCAAAGGGGCTCAGACACCCACTCCACCATTCCATGAGATGTGATTGCCCTTTCCCTTCAGTGCTGCGCTCCTGCACCAACGCCTCTGGTTGTGTGAAGCTCTGGTCGCCCGATCACAGGAGGGATGTGGGGGCTTTGCAGAGGAGGTTGACCAGAATGATGCCTAGATTAGACGGTGTTAGCTATTAGTTGGACAAACTTGGATTGTTTTCTCTAAAATGCCAGAGATTGAGGGGTGGTGACCTGATAGATATATGTAGAATTATTAGAGGAGTGGTTAAGGCAGAAAGTCAGGTGCCTTTTCCTCAGGTCTAAATGTCAAAGACTAGAGGGTTTTGAGGTGAGAGGGATAAGGGGATTGGGAAGAAGATTCCAAGTCCGTGTCCACGGATTTAGTTTAGTTTAGTTTATTGTCACGTGTACCGAGGTACAGTGAAAAGCTTCTCAAAATTCTCAAAGATGGTGAGCTACAGCCCAAACCACAGTGTGTTGCAAATAAGTTCCCTCCGTGGAGGGGAGAGGTCCACAGATCTCTGCAGAGAGCATACTGACACAATGGTAGAGTTGCTGCCTTCCAGCTCCAGAGACCCAGGCTTGATCCCGACTACGGGTGCTGTCTGTATGGAGTTTGTACGTTCTCCCCCTGACCTGCGTGGGTTTTCTCCGAGATCTCCAGATTCGGCTCACACTCCAAAGACATATAGGTTTGTAGGTTAATTGGCTTGGTATAATTGTAAATTGTCCCGAATGTGTGAAGGGTAGGGCACTAAATGGAAGCCATGCAGAAATGATAGAGCTCTACTAGGCCACAGCTAGAGTTCGGTCTATAGATCGGGCGGTCAAACTGCGGAGAGGGATGGAGGCAGAGTGAGATTGTGGATGTTCTGAGGGAGAGCTGAGGCTCAGCTGGAAATCACTGATGTCATTGGAAGAGGTGGGTGAAAGACACTGAGATTATAAAATGTTGAGAAATCTTGGCAAAATCAACAGGTAAAACATTGTTCCCTTGACTGCGATATAAATCACAGAGTTGTAGAGACTCCATGAGAAAGAAGGAGTTATGGCGAGTCTGGAGGCTCGTTCTTTGTTGAAGAAGTTTATTGCGACAGCAACATTCGATTACAAAGTATAACGAACGAGATTACAGACAACCATTAATTCTAACTGTTCACTTCGAAGAAGTCTCCTAACTGACTGGTTTTGGGCGCCAAAACCACACGTGACGTCGCTGTCCAATCAGCGGGCTCAACTCCCTGGACCAATCCCTACAGTCGCACCCACACGTGACCTTGCTGGCCAATCTGAGGGTTCGACTCTCAGGACCAATCCCTATGGTCGCTACATGACCCCCCCCCAGAACCAGAGGTACGGAACCTAGCAGGGAGCCGGATTTCACGACCAGAACGAGTAAGGAGAGGGGCTGCAGGAACCACAGGAGCAGGGGGTCCCGGATCAGGTGGAATTGCAGGAGGACAGCCCCGCCGAGGCGGCTGACCGACTAGGACAGGGCGGTTCTGATCCAAGTGGGCAGGTTTGAGCCTGGACACGGAGACGAGCTCACTCCTGCCCCCAACATCCAAGGTGAAGGTGACCGTCCCTTTACGCAACACTCGGAACGGTCCTTCATAGACCCTCTGCAACGGGGATCGATGGGCATCTCTACGCAGAAACACAAATTCACAGTCCTTCAAGGCAGGCGGTTCATGTACCATGAAACACGCATGACGCGAAGTAGGAACAGGAGCCAGGGAACCCACTCGCGCCCGGAGTGATGCCAAAACCGACGGAACCGAGGGCTGCTGACCAGAGGACTCCGGAAGGAAATCCCCGGGCACTCGAAGTGGCGAGCCATATACCAGTTCCGTGGACGAAGCACCGAGATCCTGCTTAGGAGCAGTCCGGATGCCCAAAAGGACCCAGGGAAGTTGGTCTACCCAGTCCGGGCCTTCCATCCGCCCACTGAGGGCCGCCTTAAGTTGCCAGTGAAACCTCTCCACGAGCCCATTAGCCTGTGGGTGGTACGCCGTGGTGTGCTGCAACCGGGAGCCGTACAGCTCCGCCAGCGTGGCCCAAAGGGCAGAGGTGAACTGGGACCCCCGGTCTGTGGTAATGACGGACGGAACACCGAAACGGGCCACCCAATGGAGGGCCAGGGCCCGGGCACAAGAAGCAGCGGAGGTATCGGACTACGGGAAAGCCTCCGGCCACCGGGTGAATCGGTCAACCACTGTGAGCAGATGAGTGTAGCCCCGGGAGGAAGGTAAAGGCCCAACTAAATCAACATGGATATGGAAAAAACGGACCGCCGGAACCGCGAACTGCTGCACCGGGGGTTGAACATGGCGGTGAACTTTAGCGGTCTGGCAGGGAACGCAGGAACGTGCCCAAGCGGCTACCTGCTTTCGCAGGCCATGCCACACAAACCTAGCGGCTATTAAGGCAGAGGTGGAGCGAATGGACGGGTGCGCCAGCCCATAAATGGCATCAAACACCCGGCGCTGGAGGGAGGCCGGCACCACCGGCCTAGGGCGGGGAAGGGAAACATCACACCAGACTTTTGTACCCGCAGGCCACCTGCGCCAACTTCAACCCCGAAGTGGCGGACTGGTATGCCGAGGCGGTGTCTGCCAGGAGCTGTGCCTCCGCAAGCTCCTGGGGATCCATCTCGCATTCCACCGCTGAAATTGGGGAAATGGCTGGCTGGGACAGGGCATCAGCAACGGCATTAAGCTTACCCGCGACATGATGGACATCGGTAGTAAACTCTGAGATGGCAGTCAGGTGCCGCTGCTGGAGGGCCGACCATGGCGGGCCCGGGCCCTGGCCCTCCATTGGGTGGCCCGTTTCGGTGTTCTGTCCGTCATTACCAAATCGATTTCTAGAAAATACCTAAAGTGGCGGACAGCTAAATAGTGAGCCAGAAGCTCTCGGTCAAAGGTGCTATACTTCAGCTCAGCCGGATTAAGCTGTCGGCTGAAAAACGCCAAGGGCTGCCAACTGCCATCTACATGCTGTTCCAAAACCCCTCCCACCGCCACGTCCGACGCATCGACCATCAGGGCCGTGGGGGCGGAGACACTCGGGTGGACGAGCATGGTGGCGTCTACCAGGGCCACTTTAGCTGCCTCAAAGGCCGTCTCAGCGGCCGCGGACCATTCTAACTCCACAGATTTGCCTGCAAGACACTGGAAGAGCAGACGCATGACCCGTGCCGCTGCCGGGACGAACCTATGGTAGAAGTTCACCATGCCCACAAACTCCTGCAACCCCTTCACTGTGGTGGGCTGCGGGAATGCACGGACAGCCTCCACCTTCTCGGGCAAAAGGGTGGCGCCGGTGGGGGTGATGCGGTGTCCTAAGAAATCGAGAGAAGGGAGGCCAAATTGACACTTGGAAGGTTGGATGATGAGCCCGTGGTCTTGGAGCCGCCGGAACACGTTCCGCAAATGGACCACGTGTTCCTGCACTGAGGGGCTGGCGACCAGGATATCATCGAAATAAATGAAAATAAAAGACAAATCTCGACCAACACGGTCCATTAACCGCTGAAAAGCCTGTGCCGCGTTCTTCAAACCGAAAGGCATACGCAACCATTCGAACAACCCAAACGGAGTGATCGTGGCAGTCTTTGGTTTGTCCTCTGGGCGCACAGGGATCTGGTGGTAGCCCCGCACCAAATCGATTTTGGAGAAAACCACGGCGCCTTCCAGCCCAGATGAGAAGTCTTGGAGGTGCGGTATGGGGTAGCGGTCGGCCGTGGTATTCGCCGCATGGTCTCCACCTGCCAGATGCAACGGAGAGGCCCACGGGCTGTCGGACTGACGGACAATGCCCATTTCTTCCATCTTCCGGAATTCTGCCCGCGCCACTACCAGTTTGCCGGGCGGTAACCTCCTGGCCCGAGCGAAAACGGGGGGTCCCTCGGTGCGGATGTGGTGGACTATGCCGTGCCGGGCAGAAGGGGTGTCGAACCGCTGAACGAGCAGCTCCGGAAACTCCGCCAGGACCGCAGCATACGGGTCAGAGGCCGCGACGACGGCCTGGACAGTCGGGCTGGGCGGGGTGGCGGCCGGTGGAGTGGCGGGCTCATCGCTGCTGGCGGAGGGTCGGAGGCCGTTACCGCGGACATCGGGGACTAGTGAAAAGGCCCAGAGGAAGTCTGCGCCCAGTATCGCCTGACCGACTTCCGCGACGATGAATGGCCATTCGTACGTGCGGGTGCCGAAAGCCACGGACATTGTCCGCGTACCGTACGTGCGGTTGGTGCTGCCGTTAACCGCGATGAGGGTAGGCCCTTTCTTACCCGGGGTTTTGGAGAAATGGCGGGAGACGCGGCGCCATCTTGATGCCGCTTCGGGCTGCCCGATGGTGCCGAGACCTTGTTGATCGAACTGTTTCTTTTTGATTTGGATGCCATGAGCGCATCAGCTTTCTCCGCATATGCCACGGGGTCCTTAAAAGATCAATCCGTGAGCATGAGCTTGACATCTTCGGGAAGCTGCTCTCGGAATGCCTGCTCGAACATGAGGCAATCCGTGTGTTCACCTGCCAGCGCCAATATTTCAGCCATGAGGACGGACGGCAGCCGATCTCCGAGATCCGGTAGGTGCATAAGCCTCTTAGCTCGGTCATGCCTACTGAATCCGATGGTTCGTAACAAGAGTACCTTCAGTGCCTCGTACTTTCCGTCTGCAGGAGGGGAGGTGATGAACTGCATCACCCGCGCGGACGTCTCCGGCGGTAGCGCACTGACGAGGTAATAGTACTTTGTCTCGTCCATCGAGATGTTTCTTAGGTGAAACTGAACTTCGGCATGGACAAACCAGGATTGCGGTTGATGTGCCCAAAACGGCGGAAAGTGAACGCTGTCCGCGTTTAGCTGCGGTGTGCCGGGCGTAGGAACCGAAGACGAGGCGTCTTGTTCACTCATGGTAGGTGATCGGCTGGATCACGTCGGGGTCACCAATATGGCGAGTCTGGAGGCTCGTTCTTTGTTGAAGAAGTTTATTGCGTCAGCAACATTCGATTACAAAGTATAATGAACGAGATTACAGACAACCATTAATTCTAACTGTTCACTTCGAAGAAGTCTCCTAACTGACTAGTTTTGGGCTCCAAAACCACACGTGACGACGTTGTCCAATCAGCGGGCTCAACTCCCTGGACCAATCCCTACGGTCGCACTCACACGTGACCTTGCTGGCCAATCTGAGGGTTCGACTCCTAAGACTAATCTCTATGGTCGCTACAGAGTCCACTCAGCCCATTGTGACTGAGCAAGCCCAGCCTGATCCCACCTTCCAATGATGTCCCAACTCTTATACTCAGGACCTCAACCTATCAATGACCTTCATCATTACCACCAGTGGCACCATTTTAAGTGAGAATTCTGTGAGGAAAATAAAGAAATGTGATTAATGTAAGATTAGTGCAAATGCTGGTTGCTTGTGAGTGTGGACTCGATGGTGGGATGGTCTGTTTCTGTGCTGCGTGGTTATTGGCCCAATGGTTGTTCTATCACCAAAATACGTCCTCCATTTCCCCAGCCACTCCCTACAACAAGACCAATTAACCTCCAAAACCCACACAACCTGGGATGTGGGAGTAAAGTGGAGGAACGTGAAGTGAAGAAAACCCACGCGGTCTCAGGAAGGTTGTGCAAACTCCACACAGACAGCACCCAAGGTTAGGATCGAACCTGGGTCTCTGGTGCTGTGAGACAGCAGCTATTTCTACTGCTTTGCTGCAGCACCCTGTTACTTGCAGCTGAGTCACTGCCCACCAAGTTGCAGTCTGTGGTGGTTATGGTGCTGGTGAGGGTGACAATACAGTAGCGCGTGCGCCTGATGTAGAAGATAGAAACATAGAAATGTAGAAAATAGGTGCAGGAGGAGGCCATTCGGCCCTTCGAGCCACCACCACCATTCATTGTAATCATGGCTGATCATCTACAATCAGTAACCTGTGCCAGCCTTCTCCCCGTATCCCTTGTTTCCACTAGCCCCTAGAACTCTATCTAACTCTCTTTTAAATCCATCCAGTGAATCGGCCTCCACTGCCCTCTGTGGCAGAGAATTCCACAAATTCACAACCCTCTGGGTGAAAACGTTTTTTCCCATCTCAGTTTTAACTGGCCTCCCCTTTATTCTTAGACTGTGGCTCCTGGTTTGGACTCCCCCAACATTGGGAACATATTTCCTACATCTAGCTTGTCCAGTCCTTTTATAATTTTATACGTCTCTATGAGATCCCCTCTCATCCTTCTAAATTCTAGTAAATACAAGCCCAGTCTTTCCAATCTTTCCTCATATGACAGTCCCGCCATCCCGGGAATTAACCTCGTGAGAAGGAACTTTTTCACCCAGAGAGTTGTGAATTTGTGGAATTCTCTGCCACGAGGCCAAATCACTGGATGAATTTAAGAGAGAGTTAGATAGAGCTCTAGGGGCTGGTGGAATCAAGGGAAATGGGAAGCATGTAGGCACAGGTTACTGATTGTGGACGATCAGCCATGATCACAATGAATGGCGGTGCTGGCTCGAAGGGCCAAATGGCCACCTCCTGCACCTATTTTCTATGCTTCTATGAACCTACGCTGCACTGCCTCAATAGCAAGGATGTCCTTCCACAAATTGGGAGACCAAAACTGCACACAATACTCCAGATGAGGTCTCACTTGGGCCCTGTACAACATGCCATGAGCTTTCTTCACTGCCTGCTCTACCTGCATATTTAGTTTCAATGACGGGTGTACAAGGACACCCAGGTCTCATTGTGCTTCCCTTTTTCCTCATCTGACACCATTGAGATAATAATCTGCCTCCTTGTTCTTACTGCCAAAGTGTATATCCTCACATTATACTGCATTTGCCATGCATCTGCCCACTCACACAACCTGTCCAAGTCACCCTGCAACATCCTAGCATTCTTTTCGCAGTTCACACTGCCACCCAGCTTTGTGTCATCTGCAAATTTGCTAGTGTTACTTTTAATTCCATCATCCAAATCATTAATATATATTGTAAAAAGTTGCGGCCCCAACACCGAGCCTTGCGGCACTCCACTCGCCACGACCTGCCATTCTGACAGGGACCCGTTTATTCTTACTCTTTGTTTCCTCTCTGCCAACCAATTCTGTATCCATGTCAATACCCGACCCCCAATACCATGTGCTCTAGTTTTGCCCACTAATCTCCTGCGTGGGACCTTATCAAAGGCTTTCTGAAAGTCTAGATACACTACATCCACTGGCTCTCCTTCATCCATTTTACTTGTCACATCCTCAAAAAAATTCTGAAGATTAGTCAAGCAGGATTCCACCTTCATAAATCCATGCTGAGTTGGATCAATCCTTTTACCGCTATCCAAATGTGCCGTTATTACTTCTTTAATGATTGACTCCAGCATCTTCCCCACCGCCGATGTCAGACGAACTGGTCTATAACTGGTCAATGACCCATGCACATATTTGGAAGCTCAGGGTACTTTGGAGGAGGATATTTAAAGCACATTCTCAATGTCGCTGTCTGATGGGAGGGCATCAATTAGAGATATGAAGAACGATTGATTAACTGTGGCAGAGTGATGTTCTGTCATGCTGATGAAAGGTGGGTTAGGGATAGAGGGAACTCCCTTTGTTTTCCAGAATTCCAGAAACCAGGCAAGTGTGATATTACTGATCCCATCACATAGTGTCGTTCAGAGTGAAGGGAGGCAGTGCTGGAAAAGTTATAAACAGGGCTGATCACTCAGTGATCCCACAGACGCTGGCTAAACCCCTGTGCAGTTGTAATACTCTCTTCATCTAACACTTCGCAGCCGTTTGTTTTCCTCAGTTTCATTATTAACATATACTTTCATTTGTTCACTTGAATCATCATTAAATCTGTCAAACCGTTCTCAACTCTTAAGAGTCATAGAGTGTTCAAACATGGAAACAGGCCCTTCTGCCCAACTTGCCCACCTCGGCCAACATGTCCCATCTACACTAGTTGACCCTGCCTGCGTTTGGCCCAAATCCCTCTAAACCTATCCTATCCTATACCTGTACAAATGTTTCATAAACATTGCAATAGTCCTTTCCCTTCAGTCTCTACTTGAAAATTTCAATCAGATTCATGTCAGGCGAATTGCCAGGCTGCAAAGACACATATCTCCTTCTGCTGGAAAAGTTGGCTCACCGTTGATGCGTGGCATGGTGCAAGGTCTTGCTGGAATATCCCAGATCCATCGTGAAAAATCCTTACCATCTCCAGCACCATTCTTTGCAATACATCGATATATTGCTGCAATCTCATCATTCTCTCAACTAGGTGCAGCAGATCAACATTGTCGTAGCTGAAACAATCCCAGAACATCTTCATTTCAAGATGTTTGAGAAACTAGTCACTGTGGCATTTTCTCACCGGCTCTCCAACTAATCGCTGTACATGCTACATTGACCCTGAATCAGGGAATGCCTTTCATCACTGAATAGCACCATTCCCCAGTCCTCACGTCCAATCTTTATACTTTAAGGCCCACTGCTATCATTTCTTCTTCATTGCAGCAGTTAGAAGTTGTTTTCTCACAGGTCATAAGGTCATAAGGGATAGGAATAGAATTAGGCCAATCGGCCCATCACGTCCACTCCGTCATCATGGCTGATCTACCCCTCCCTCCCAACCCCATTCTCCTGCCTTCTCCCCATAACCCGTGACACACATACTAATCAAGAATCTGTCTATCTCTGGCTCCCATGGTCCCATGGGACTCAAACTTCCTCTGATGATCCATTGACCCGTGAGTAGACAGGCAGGTTCCTGCTTCAGGTGATGTCCGTGTAGCTGAACATGCAATGGTGGTGACCATTCCCCCAGCCAGGGGACGATGCATCTTCTGCCTTGTTACAATATTTCTGTTGGCGCCTGGGACTTTCAGGGTTCAGCTGAGATGCGATATGGTAGCCTCATACCATGAACAGATGGACAAGATGAATCACGAGCCGTGGGTTCTCCCACAGCCTCAGTCAATATTCCGACCTCAACCATCACCAATGCACCTGAGGTGTTTCTTCAGGAGTAGAATTGACTCCCATTTGGAAGAGAGTGGGTTAATTAGGAATAGCCAGCATGGCTTTGTCTGCAGCAGATCATGTCTTGGAAACCCAACTGAATTTTTTGAGTAGGTTCCGAGGGAGATTGATGAGGGCAGGGCAGTGGATTTTGTCTACATGGATTTTAGTAAAGCATATGATAAATTCCATAATGGTAGCTTTCAGATATGGAGTGATGGAGGAATGTTGATCACATGCAGGTCGAGGAGATTAGTTTAACTAATGTTTGACTTGGATGTTCTGGGCCAAAGGGCCTATTCCTATGCATACTGTTTTAAGTTCAGCTGCCATAGTGGGACCTAACTGCACACAGGTTGGTTAGCATGTTTAACGGTGGAAGATGATGAACAAACTTCAGATTATCCCTGGATCGATGAAGTGTTTCAGTCATTTCCTTTACTCTGTGCAGCCACAATTTATACCGCAGGTTTACTCAGGTCCACCACATGCGTCATCCCTCTGTTTGTCAAAGATTCGATGAAGAAAAGAGAAGCGGATTCACACAAAAGGATGGATGGGTGATGTTCACCTTGGCCATTGGACAAGCCACCTCTTGCTACCACCAAATAACCTGAGGTCAGATTTGCTGTAAAGGAGAGTGTGGGTAATGAAGGCAGCATCTCTCACACTCCCATTGGTACACACACAAGCCCATGCAGGTCTGTTGAACAAGATATCGTTATCGCTGTAACCTCTTCAAATCTATCGTTCTAGCAACCTCTCCTGGCACTGAGTAGCAAAAAAACATTCTCAGTCTCCCTCTCCATAACCACTCCCAACCTCATAAAGTGTTGCCACTGATGTATACTCAAAACCTGCATGGGCCAACTGGATGGAGATCTCATGGATATCTGCAACCTCTCACTATTATGGTCCATGGTCCCCACCTGCTTTGAAAAGATATCCATAATACCAGTGCCCAAGAGAGTAAGGTGGCATGTCTCAGTGACTATTGATAGGTGGTACTCATCTCTGTTGTGATGAAGTGCTTTGGAAAGTTGGCTATGTCACAAATGGAGATGGGGATAATCAGCCATGATCACAGTGAATGGGCTCAAAAGGCCGAATGGCCTACTCCTGCACCTATTGTCTATTGTCTAATTCCTGCCAATGCAATAACCTGGATCTACTACAGTTCACCCAGCACCACAACAGATCAACGGAAGATGTGATCTCACTGGCTCTCCACTCTGCACAAGACCACTTGAACACCAAGAGCATGTATGTCCGCACATTGATGCAATCACAAAGAAAGCTCCCAAATGCCTCTACTTCCACAGTAGATTGCTGTTCATCGACTACAGCGCAGTGTTCAACACCATCCCCTCTAAACCTATCATCAAACTCAGGGCATTAGGTCTCTTCTCATCTGTACAATTGGATCTTCGACTTCCTCATCGGTAGACCTCACTCAGTGTGAATTGGTAACAACACTTCCTCCTGGGTGTTGATCAACACAGGGCACCTCAGTGATGAATCCCCACTCCACTCACTCTATGCCCAGACATAGCTCCAACCCAATCTTCAAACTCGCAAACAATCCCACCATTGTTGGGTGAATAACCGGTAATAATGAATCAGAGTAAAGGAGTGAAATCAAGGATGGTGCCAGAACAGATGGAGTTTAATGCTGATAAGTGTGAGGTGCTGTATTTTGGTAGGACAAATCAAAATAGGACGTACAGGGTAAATGGTAGGGAATTGAGGAATGCAGTGGAACAGAGGGATCTGGGAATAACTGTGCATTGTTCCCTGAAGGTGGAATCTCATGTGGATAGGGTGGTGAAGAAGGCGTTTGGTATGCTTGCCTTTATAAATCAGAGCATCGAGTATAGAAGTTGGGATGTAATGTTAAAATTGTACAGGGCATTGGTGAGGCCGAATTTGGAGAATGGTGTGCAGTTCTGGTCGCCAAATTATAGGAAGGATGTCGACAAAATGGAGAGGGTACAGAGGAGATTTACTAGAATGTTGCCTGGGTTTCAGCACTTAGGCTACAGAGAGAGGTTGAACAGGTTGGGTCTTTATTCTTTGGAGCGTAGAAGGTTGAGGGGGGACTTGATAGAGGTTTTTAAAATTTTGAGAGGGACGGACAGAGTTGACGTGGGTAGGCTTTTCTCTTTGAGAGTGGGGAAGATTCCAACAAGGGGACATAGCTTCAGAATTGAGGGACGAAGGTTTAGGGGTAACATGAGGGGGAACTTCTTTACTCAGAGGGTGGTGGCTGTATGGAATGGGCTTCCGGTGGAAGTGGTGGAGGCAGGCTCGATTTTATTATTTAAGAGTAAATTGGATAGGTATATGGATAGGAGGGGATTAGAGGGTTATGGTCTGAGTGCAGGTAGATGAGACTAGGTCAAGGAGAATGGTCGGCGTGGACTGGTAGGGCCGGACAGGCCTGTTTCCATGCTGTAGTTGTTATATGTTATATGTTAACAGCAATCTTGCTCTCAATGTCAGCAAGACTGAGGAGCAGATTTTTGACTTCAGGACGGGAAAGCCGAGGATCAACGAAAGAGGATCAATGATAGAGGATCCATTAACAGTGATGGAGGGAGTCAACAGCTTCAAGTTCCTG
This sequence comes from Rhinoraja longicauda, assembly GCF_053455715.1. Classification (NCBI taxonomy): domain Eukaryota; kingdom Metazoa; phylum Chordata; class Chondrichthyes; order Rajiformes; family Arhynchobatidae; genus Rhinoraja; species Rhinoraja longicauda. Next base: position 29,251,807 of record NC_135984.1, read on the forward strand.
GCCGTGCTTATCTCCGAATATCAGACCCAGACCCAGCACACTGATGCAATCACAAAGAAAGCTCACAAATGCCTCTACTTCCACATCAGATTAAAGAGGTTCAGTTTGTCGACAAATAGTCCATTGAACTTCTACAGGTGTACAGTAGAGAGCATATTGACTGGTTGCATCGCGGCCTGGTTCAGTAATTCAAAGGCCCAAGAACAAAGGAGACAGTAGAAATTGGTGAACACTGCCCAATCCATCACAGGTACTGACCTCCTCATCATTGAAGGGATCTACAGGAGAAACTGCCTCAACATGAGCATCATACATCATCACATACCCACACCACCCTGGCCATGCTCTCATCTCATTGCTACATTGGGAAGAAGGTCCAGGAGCCTGAGAATCATAACCTCCAAGTTCAAGAACAGCTTCTTGAGGGGGGAGGTAAAGGGACAGGTGTTGCATCTCCTGCGGTTTCAGGGGAAAGTACCTGGGTAGGAAGGGACAAGTGGTCCAGGGAGTTACGGAGGGAGTGGTCTCTGCAGAAAGCAGAAAGGGGAGGAGATGGGAAGATGTGGCCAGTAGTGGGATCCCGTTGGAGGTGACGAAAATGTTGGTGGATAATTTGTTGGATGCGTTGGCTGATGGGGTGGAAGGTAAGGACAAGGGGGATTCTGGCCGTGTTACCAATGAGGAAAGGGAGAGCAAGAACGGAGCTGCGGGATATAGAGGGGACCCTAGTGAGAACCCCATCTATAATGGAAGAGGGGAACCCCCGTTTCGTAAAGTGTGAAACGCCTCATCCTGGGCGCAGATGCGGCGTAGACGGAGGAATTGGGGGTAGGGGATAGAGTTTTACAGGAAACAGGGTGGAAAGAAGTGTAGTCCAGATAGCTGTGGGAGTCAGTAGGTTTGTAGTGGATGTTGGTCACTCCAACAGTTATCCTCCAACATTTCCGTCACCTCCAACAGGATCCCACTACTGGCCACATCTTCCCATCTCCACCCCTTTCTGCTTTCGGCAGAGACTGTTCCCTCCGTGCATCAGTCACTGAAAGGAAGCATGCTATTCTTGCTATTGAGGGCGTGCTGCGTAGGTTTACTAGGTTAATTCCCGGAATGGCGGGACTGTCGTATGCTGAAAGACTGACTAGGCTTATATATACTGGAATTTAGAAGGATGAGAGAGGATCTTATTGAAACATATAAGATTATTAAGTGGTTGGACACATTAGAGGCAGGAAACATGTTCTCAACGTTGGGGGAGTCCAGAACCAAGGCCACAGTTTAAGAATAAGGGGTAGGCCCTTTAGAACAGAGATGAGGAAAAGCTTTTTCAGTCAGAGAGTTGTAAATCTGTGGAATTCTCTGCCTCAGAAGGCAGTGGAGACCAATTCTCTGAATGCATTCAAGAGAGAGCTGGATAGAGCTCTTAAGGATAGTGGAGTCAGGGAGTATGGGGAGAAGGCAGGAACGGGGTACTGATTGAGAATGATCAGCCATGATCACATTGAATGGCGGTGCTGGCTCTGGACCGGGGGGGGTAACTGTGTAATTGTAAATATGTGTCCCTTCCGAACGGAGACCCGACCTTTGTTTTCTGGGTGTTGTCTCCGTTCCTGCTGCGGCCTACCATCGGCCCAACTCCTGGAGCTGGCGGCCTCCAGGGCTCTGGTTCGCAGAGCCCACAGACCGGACTTACCATCAGCGGAGCCGGCCGTCCTCGGAGGCTGCGGGAGCGGCTGCGACTCGCCTTAGGCTCGGGCCGCGTGGATGCCGACATCGGGAGCTCCGGCAGCGGCAGCGTGTTCGCCCGCCCCGGGTCGCGGGGCTTGGGTCGCGGACATTTCACCGTCCGGTGCGGCCTAAAATATGCCGCGGGATTTTTCTCTGCTGGGCGGGGGCTTCAATGTCGGAAGCCACGACCGCCCCGACGTGCAGCAACAGCGGCAGCGTGTTCGCCCGCCCCGGATCGGACTTATCATCGGCGGAGCCGGCCGTCTTCGGAGGCTGCGGGAGCGGCTGGGACTCGCCTTCGGCTCGGCCCGCTGCGGACCGGCCGGCGTGGCCTGCAACCACAACAGCCTGACCACGGGAGAAGACGGCAGGAGAAGGGAAAAGACATTGTGGCCTTCCATCACAGTGAGAAGAGGACTGGAGGAGACTCACTGTGATGGATGTTTTCTTGATGGATGTTTCTTGTTTTGGGGGTTGTGTAATTTTAATGCCTATTTTGATGCTTTTGTTGTTGGACTGTGGGTGACTGAATTTCGTCCAATTTGGATGACAATAAAGCTATCTTGAATCTTGAATATCCCTTGATTTCACTAGCCCCTAGAGCTCTATCTAACTCTCTTAAATCCATCCAGTGATTTAGCCTCCACGGACCTCTGTGGCAGAGAATTCCACAAATTCACAACTCTCTGGGTGAAAAAGTTCCTTCTCACCTCAGTTTTAAATGGCCTCCCCTTTATTCTAAGCCTGTGGCCCCTGGTTCTGGACTCCCCCAACATTGGGAACATTTTTCCTGCATCTAGCTTGTCCAGTCCTTTTATAATTTTATGCGTTTCTATAAGATCCTCTCTCATCCTTCTTTATGTTAAATTGTTTATGTGTCATTTGTTCTTGGATCTCCTGGTTATTCTCATCAAACCAGTCGTGCTGGATTCCCCGAGAGAAGCCTAGAGTCTCAGCACAGCTGGTAATTATGATGGGCCCAAGGGCAGACTGCCGATATTGTATGACTCCCTTTGTCTGGGGCTCACTGATTGTTTGGGAGAAAACAGGTTGTCATAAGCTGCTGCCTGAGAAGATCTATCTCTCTGGGCAGTTTAACAGCCACAGCACTGATTTTGCTATGGGACCGTTTGCATTCCTCCATTGTTAGTGGAGCAGTCCAACAGTTATGACACGTGATGTGGTTATTCTTGTGGCCATGAAGTCATGGAGTCATGTTGTCCATGCTGACCAAAATGCTCATTATTCTAGTCCAATTTACGCATTTTACCATATCCCTCTAAACCTTTTTGATCCTTGTACCTGTCCAAATGTCTTTTAAATGTTGTTACCGTGCCTGCCTCAACTACCTCCTCTGTTAGTTTGTTCCATATACCCGCCAGTGAAAATGTTGGCCCTCAAGTTCCTTTTAAATCTTTCCACTCTCACCTTAAATCTATGCTCTCAAGTTCCTGAATCCCAACCCTGTAAAAGGAGTGCGTTGAAAGGAACTGCAGATGCTGGTTTGTGCCGCAGGTGGACACAAAGTGCTGAAGTAACTCAGTGGGTCAGGCAGCATCTCTGGAGAAAAAGGATGGGTGATGTTTCAGGTGGGGATCCTTATTCAGATTTAAGATCTAAAGAGCTGAAGAACGGTCCCGGTCCGAAACATCAGCCAAACTTTTACTCCAGAAATGCTGTCTGACCTGCTGAGTTACTCCAGCACTTTGTGTCTAACATGTGAAAATGACTGTAGATTCAACCGATCTATTCCCCTCATGATTTTTTTACCTCTATAAGATCACCAATCTGCCTCCTGCACTCCTTTGACCCAATTTGACCTTTAGTACTGATAACGTTCTTGAAAATCTTCTCTGTACTCTTTCCAACTTTAGCATCTCACCTGTGGTAGGGTGACCAAAACTGAACACAATACTCCAAGTGCGACCTCACCAACATCTTGTACACCTGTAACATAATAGTCCAACTTGTCGAATCAATGCTCTTGCTGATGATGCTTTCTTCAACACTCATTCTCCCTGTGACACCACTCTTAGGGAAATATGTATTTGTATTCCTAGGACTCTCTTGGATTCCAGACCACTCTCCCTCTCGGAAATCTCTAGTCTTTGTTTGGACATTGATATAATTTAACAGCCACAAGCCAGGGGTGTTGTCAGAGTTTCTTGAGCTGGTCTCTCTGATGAAACAGGGAGCACTGGTTATGACAAGAGAATGCTCCAGCACGTTTTCTCAGGAGGACCCAGTTGCCCATCACAGGTTTGTCTTCCTTAGGATTGTAGGCCGGCGATTCTGCAAGAAATCCCCTCCTTGGGCCATTGGATCAATGCAGAGTAATATCTCTCTCAGAGGTCCATCAGTATGATCCCTCAGTATCAACAGGCTATGGTTGGATGGGAATTATCCCCAGATGGCATGATGTTGGTTTACAGGTTTACTTCATTGATCTTATTTTGTTGAATGAGAGAGATAAATTAATAATCTTTCTTTGATTAGATCCTTTGGGGAAGAGTGATCATAACATGACAGATGGAAAGTGAAATAGTCCAATGTGACACCATGGCCCTAAGTCTAAACCTCTCCCTATAGATCTGGCTCTCGAGTCTTGGCAACATCCTGATAAATCTCGGCACCCTTTCCAACTTGTCAACATCTTTCCTGTAACATGGTAACCAGAACTGAACACAATACTCTAAATGTGGCCTCACCAATGGCTTTTGCAACTGTAAAATGACCTCCCAACTTCTATACTATATCTGAAGTAGGGTCTCAACCCGAACATCACCCATTCCTTCTCTCCAGAGATGCTGCCTGTCCCGCTGAGTTATTCCAGCTTTTTGTGTCTATCTTCTATACTAATACTCTGACTGATGAAGGCCAATGTGCCAAAAGCCTGCTTGACCACCCTCTCTTTCTGTGATGCCACTTTCAAGGAACTATGTAGCTGTACTCCATGCTGTATCTCTAAAAAAAAAGACTAAAACTAATGCATTCCATATACCATTCCTCAGCCCATCTGCCCAGCCGATCAAGATCTTGCTGCACTTTTTGACAACCATCTTCACTATCTACAACACCACTCACTTTTGTGTCATTTGCAAAGTTGCTAATCATGCCTTGTATGTTCTTATCTAATTCATTGATTTAGATGACAAACGGTAATGGGCCCAGCACCGAATCCTGAGGCACACCACTAGTCACAGGCCTGTAGTCAGAAAAGTAACCTTCCACCATCACCCTCGGCTTCCTACCATGGAGCCAATTTGCTATCCATTCAGCTGTCTCCCCTTGGATCCCATGTGATCTAACTTTCTGTGGCAGCCTACCATGTGGAACCTTGTTAAATGCCTTGCTGAAATCCATGCGTACAACGTTTAAAATTCTGCCCTCATCATCCTTTTTGGTCACATCTTCAAAAACATCAGCAAGGTTTGGTAAGTTGGAGAATGTGTCTCTCTAATGAGATTCATGAGACACATTCGCCAATGTACCAAACCATGCTGATTATCCCGAATCAGCCCTTGTATATCAATAAAGGAAATTCTTGACATTTTGATGGAAAATTGATGTATGAAGTTATTGTATTTCAGAGTAGTTTCTCATGGCATCACTTTCAAATAGTCATGATGCAGAATGATTGGAAATCCGACCGTACACCCCCTTTTATAGGGAAAGTGGGTGAAACGTGAATTGTCTTCAGTTGTCTTCAGTCTTCAGCATCATAGATGTCGTAGCTTGTCGCGGGTGGACGTAGGTTGACTTCGGTGGTCGTAGGTTGTCGCCTGTGTGGTCGTAGGTTGTCGTAGGTGTCGTCGTAGCTGGACGTTCTACTTGAGACAATTGGGTCGTTGGTTTTCAGTAGCTTGCCGTAGCTTGACGTCGACTAGGTGGTAGATTGTTGTAGCTTGTCGTAGACATTGTCGTGGGGAGGGGTCCAGTCGCCGGTTTTTCGGCGACCTGCTACGACTATGACAGTCGCCGGCAGTCACCTTAAAAAACGCCTCACGGGGACAGGGCCTTTATTGATTGTGGATGATCAGAATGAATGGCGGTGCTGGCTCAAAGGGCCTAATGGCCTCCTCCTGCACCTATGTTTTATGTTTCTATGTTTCCAGAAAGCCAATTCTCTATCCAGTCGGCTAGATCTCCCTGGATCCCATGTGATCTAACTTTCCAGAGCAGCCGACAATGCAGAATCTTGTCAAATGCCTTGCTGGTCCACATAGACAACTTCTGTGGCTTTGACCTTATTAGCCTTCTTAGTTACTTCCATGACACAGACCAGCCCCTCCTCATCTACATCTACGCTTTACGCTGCCTCAGGAAAGCAGCCAATGTAATCAAAGACTTGTCCTACCCAGATCTTCTTCTTGCCACTTCTGTTAGACAAAAGTTGCAGAAGATTGACCGCGCACACCACCAGACTCAGGAACAGTTGCTTGCCCTCAATTATCTGACCCAGAGGGTACAGTCCCAATGCTCCATCTCCTTCAGTGTGGATGTTATACTTTATCTCCTGAGCTCTTACACTACAATTCTGCACTCTGGTATTTTTCTCTTTGGTCCACCTATTGTACTTGCATATTGTATATGAACCTAAACCTAAACATCTATCTTGGGCTCCTTCAAGTTCTTCTCTACCCTCACCATCATTGGCATTGATCCTGTCGTTTCCTCTGCATCTCCCTCAGTGGTCCCCTCCCCTTCCTCATCCCTGACCACTGCCCTGCCTCAGCTTCCCCCGCAGTGCCACCCCTAACCCCCAGCGTTGAAGGAGCAGTGACCATCGAGAGAGGCTTCATTCACCAGAGACGCTGCCAGTAATTCAGGGTAGTTGATGGGCAGTTTTTACAAACTGTTCATTCACATTTTTATTATCATTATCACTGTTGGTTTAATAGTTTTCCCACCTGTAGAGAGTGAAGCTTCCCGCATTACAGGGAGGATGTGGAGGTGTGGAGAGAGTGTGGAAAAGATTTACCAGAATGATTTACCAGTCTGAAGAAGGGTCTCGACCCGAAACGCCACCCATTCCTTCTCTCCAGAGATGCTGCCTGACCTGCTGAGTTACTCCAGCATTTTGTGTCTACTAGAATAATACTAGGATTGAGTGACTAGGAGAGGTTGGACAGACCTGGATTGTTTTCTCTGCAACATTGGAGGTTGCAGGGAGACCTGACAGAAGTATATAAAATGATGAGAGCTATACATAGGCTAGAGTGTCAGAACCGTTTACCCAAGGATGGAAACTAGAGGGCATAGCTTTAAGGTGAGAGGGGCAACGTTTAATGGAGATGTGCAGGACAAGGTTTTTACACAAAGGGTGGTTGGTGCCAGGAATGCTCGGCCAGGGGTGGTGGTGGAGACAAACACAATCGTAGCATTTAAGAGACTTTTGGTCAGGCACATGGATATGCAGGGAATGGATGGGTATGGATCATGTGCATTCCAAGGAGATTAATTTAACTTGACGTCATGTTCAGCACGGACATTGTGGTCCAAAGGGCCTGTTGCTGTGCTGCACTGTTGTATGTTCTATATTTGTGTCTAAGTACGGTCTTTCTGTTGGATATCAGGTCTCCCTGCACCCAGGTATTCACTGATCTGACAACTTCATTTACACCAGCAGTCTGTGCAAGGCTCTATCACACTGACAAGATGCTGAACACGTGCAGTGTGATTCTAGAGTTGGGGTCCGGTCACGAGTCTGGGGGATTTTGCCGATCTGTACTGTAACCATCACTTCCCTGACCAGAGGAACCAGGGCACATAACTACAAGGTACTGGAGTTGGGGGGGTCTAACCTATTGCACCTTCACAGTCGGCTGTGGGAGCGCTTCCTGGGCCACAAAATGCTGAAGGACCTGGAGAGGAGAGAAGGACGGCTGGCTGGCGATCCGAATCAGGCAATGGATTCAATGGGCCTTTATGGTCAACTGCAGCCTGGACTGTGTAACATGGTGCTACAATCTGGTGACTATTGCATATGGACTCAGTGGGCTGTTTCCATGCATGGGGTACGTAATCGGGAATTGTCTTTATGTAATAATCGCGCTGATCTACATGCAAAATTATATTTCACTGTACCTTTGTATACGTGACGATAAAAGAAGCATTGAACCATTGAACTAATTCAGTCTCTTTATTCAAATGATCCACTTATTCCATTTTCGTAATTTCCTAATTTGATCTCTATTTGCATTAATTAAGTATAGCATCAAAGGTACTCTCAATTATCAGGATAACTAATAGCTTCATATCATATCATATCATATATATACAGCCGGAAACAGGCCTTTTCGGCCCTCCAAGTCCGTGCCGCCCAGTGATCCCCGTACATTAACACTATCCTACACCCACTAGGGACAATTTTTACATTTACCCAGCCAATTAACCTACATACTTGTTACATTTCAGTCAGCTGTTGCCATGACTATTAATCCAATTCTCATTATAAACCTGTTTATGAAATTAAATTGCAAATGAAATTCCTCGTGTGTTGCAAAACATACTTGGCTATTAAGTATGATTATAATTATCTTTATGTTCATGATTTATTTTTCAATGGAATCCAACCTGACATTTCCCGAATGTAGTCTGCAACCCATTCCCTGCACTGCCCATTGCTTGAGGAATTCATTGAATCTCTGGGACTCTGCCCACAGGCAGGCCGAACCTGGATTGTTACAGGTATTGAAAGTGGAAGTGAATAAATAGTTGATTGATGGAGGAGTGTGCAGGTGTGAGGTGTTAAACTTTATTGAAACAGTCCAAAATATTTATTCGTTTAAAAATGACAAATGTAATAAAAGTATTTTTGCAGTAAACCTTGACAAGAATTACTGCAATGCCTTAATAGAATTAAATAGCTGTTTCTCACTACAGTCAGCTTAGCTTCAGGACCTGTTGCTTGCTGCACAGTTCTCAATGTGAGTTATCTTAGATTTGATCAGCACAAGCCTTTGAATTCCTTACTACCACAGTTTATATCAATTATGCATGTGCTACATTTTTAATAGATTTGTCTTCTTAAGTACTTGCCTGTACACAACCTTATGTAATTAAAACTGAAGCTCACACTAAGTATAACAGCCAACAAACCGCACAGTGATTTTGCAGGTGTACTCATATGTGATTGAGCTTGTCAGCTCGTGGTGAGGTTTAGAATTGGTGGGTTTCCCAGAGTAACGATGAGTGGTTTCTACTCCTGCGGAGGTTTCATTTTTAGTTTAGAGATACAGCGCAGATACTATCGTATCTGCTTCCCCTGGCAGCTCGTTCCAGGCACCAACCACACTGTATTTTTTTAAACTCCTCACATATCTAGTTTAAAGGGGTGGGGGGGAGAGGGAGAGGGAGAGGGAGAGGGAGGGGGAGGGGGAGGGGGAGGGGGAGGGGGAGGGGGAGGGGGAGGGGGAGGGGGAGAGTTAAAAGAAGGACTAGATGTGCTTGTGTTGGGGGCCTGTGTCTCGCCCAGCATCTAACCAAAATAAAGAGAGGCAGAGACAGAGGGGATAATTACAGGAGGTGTGTGCCAACAGACGAGAGCACATGGATACTTTACATAAGTTACTGTCACAGAAGTTCACATCCCCTGAGTTATGCAAAGAAAGCTGAGTAAGCAAGAACAGATACTTACCGAGCTATTGAATTTCAACCACAGAGTGTGATTGTGTAAAGTCTACAGTGGCTCGAGTGGCAGCCAGCCTCTCCGTCCCTTGAGGTACAACATGGGCAGGTCTGGCAAACAGCTCACACCTTCAAACGCAATTAGAACAGCCAGAGTTTGCAGCTGGGGTCCCTGATGCTGGGAGCAGTCCCCGATCTGTGGACTACGGAACCCTGGTGGGGTGTGTAAACCCGGAGCCCATCCAGACACAGGTCAGGGGACAACTGAGTCACCAGCCATCGTCGTGCATGGAACAGCGGCAGGTCTGTAGCAAGAGGAAGTGGTCACCTCTGTCTGTGAACGGCAGGGAGGTGGGACTGGAGATATCCTCTCCATCACACACCACCCAACTCCCAGGGTCCTGTGGCCACCACATCACACACTACCCAACTCCCAGGGTCCTGTGGCCACCACATCACACACCACCCAACTCCCAGGGTCCTGTGGCCTCTCCATCACACACCACCCAACTCCCAGGGTCCTGTGGCCTCTCCATCACACACCACCCAACTCCCAGGGTCCTGTGGCCACCACATCAATCTTCCACCTGGAACACAAATACTGTCAAAGCACACCCAGGACTAGACAACACTCCCGCATTCTCCTCCTCCCTATGACATAGACCTTGTTGGCCCACAGAGGCCAAGTTGGCCCACAGAGGCCAGGTTGGCCCACAGAGGCCAGGTTGGCCCACAGAGGCCAGGTTGGCCCACAGAGGCCAGGTTGGCCCACAGAGGCCAGGTTGGCCCACAGAGGCCAGGTTGGCCCACAGAGGCCAGGTTGGCTCACAGACCAATTCCATTCCCACCTATTGACTTCAACTCCCCCAGATTCCACCACTCAGCAAAACATTAGGGGTAATTTACATCAGAAAATTAACTTACGCACCCCACGTCTTTGGGATATGGAAGGGAACTAGAGTACCCAGAGGAAACCCACATGGTCACAGTGAGAACATGCAACTCCACACATTCAGCACCCGAGGTCAGGATTGAACCCAGGTCTCTGGATCTGGTTCTGTGGGTTCAATCCTGGTGTAAAGGGGTGGTGCAGGTCTGGGTGGTGAGAAGGTACCAGTTTTTGCAGCTGGGATGACAGATGTCGAGGAGAGTTTGTTTGCAGCTCTAGGGACAGGTGAGGCAGACTTTGGGAACAGTGAGAGCAGGTTTTACCAATGGTCCCGGTGTATCCCTGGGCCGCTGATGTTGTGTTTGGGGAAGCAATGGGAATGGGCTTCTACCATCTGACTGTGAATGCTTCCAGCATTCGTTCCCATTGGTTCCCACTGCACCACAAAGATGTCTGATAAATCCCCAGGTCCAGGGTACTTAAGGAAGGGGCTCTAGAAATCGTGGACGCATTGGTGATCATTTTCCAATGTTCTATAGATTCAGGATCAGTTCCTTTGGATTGGAGGGTAGCTAATGTTGTCCCACTTTTTAAGAAAGGAGGGAGGGAGAAAACGGGAAATTATAGACCAGTTAGTCTGACATCAGTGGTGGGGAAGATGCTGGAGTTAATTATAAAAGAAGAAATTGCGGAGCATTTGGATAGTAGTAACAGGATCGTTCTGAGTCAGCATGGATTTACGAAGGGGAAATCATGCTTGACTAATCTGGAATTTTTTGAGGATGTAACTGGGAAAATGGACAAGGGAGATCCAATGGATGTAGTGTACCTGGACTTTCAGAAAGCCTTTGATAAGGTCCCACATAGGAGATTAGTGTAAGAAAATAACTGCAGATGTTGGTACAAATTGAAGGTATTTATTTCACAAAATGCTGGAGTAACTCAGCAGGTCAGGCAGCATCTCAGGAGAGAAGGATTCGGTGACGTTTCGGGTCGAGACCCTTCTTCAGACTGATGTCAGGGGGGCGGGACAAAGGAAGGATATAGGTGGAGACAGGAAGATAGAGGGAGATCTGGGAAGGAGGAGGGGAAGGGAGGGACAGAGGAACTATCTAAAGTTGGAGAAGTCGATGTTCATACCGCTGGGCTGTAAGCTGCCCAAGCGAAATATGAGGTGCTGTTCCTCCAATTTCCGGTGGGCCTCACTATGGCACTGGAGGAGGCTCATGACAGAAAGGTCAGACTGGGAGTGGGAGGGGGAGTTGAAGTGCTTGGCCACCGGGAGATCAGGTTGGTTAAGGCAGACTGAGCGAAGGTGTTGAGCGAAACAATCGCTGAGCCTGCGTTTGGTTTCGCCGTTGTAAATAAGTTGACGTCTAGAGCAGCGGATGCAATAGATGAGGTTGGAGGAGGTGCAGGTGAACCTCTGTCTCACCTGGAAAGACTGTTTGGGTCCTTGGATGGAGTTGAGGGGGGAGGTAAAGGGACAGATGTTGCATCTCGTGCGGTTGCAGGGGAAAGTTACGGAGGGAACGGTCTCTGCAGAATGCAGAAAGGGGAGGGAAGAAGTGTGGGATAGCTGTGTGAGTCAGTAGGTTTATAGTAGATGTCCGTCACTAGTCTGTCTCCTGTGATGGAGATGGTGAGGTCCAGAAATGGGAGGGAGATGTCGGAGATAGTCCAGGTATATTGAAGAGCAGGATGGAAATTGGAGGTGAAGTGTATGAAGTCAGTGAGTTCTGCATGGGTGCAAGAGGTAGCACCAATGCAGTCGTCGATGTAGCGGAGATAGAGTTCGGGGATGGGGCCAGTGTACGTCTGGAACTGGGATTGTTCGACGTACCCGACAAAGAGGCAGGCGTAGCTAGGGCCCATGCGAGTGCCCATAGCTACGCCTCTGGTTTGAAGGGAAGTGGGAGGAGTCAAAGGAGAAGTCGTTGAGGGTAAGAACCAGCTCTGCTAGGCGGAGGAGAGTGTTGGTCGATGGGGATTGACTGGTTCTACGGTCGAGGAAGAAACGGAGGGCTTCAAGACCATCCTTGTGGGGGATGGAAGTGTAGAGTGACTGGACATCCATGGTGAAGATGAGGGAGTGGGGGCCTGGGAACCGGAAGTTATCCAGGAGATGGAGAGCGTGTGAGGTGTCTTGGACGTAGGTGGGGAGGGATTTGACCAGGGGGGATAGGATGGAGTCGAGGTAGGTAGAGATAAGTTCGGTGGGGCATGAGCAGGCAGAGACAATGGGTCTGCCAGGACAGTTGTGTTTGTGGATTTTGGGTAGGAGGTAGAATCGGACCGTGCGGGGCTGGGGAACTATGAGATTGGAGGCACTGAGGGGTAGATCGCCGGAGTTGGTGAGGTCGGTGATGGTGCTGCTGATGAAGGTCTGGTGTTTATCGGTGGGGTCATGGTCCAGGGATCGGTAGGAAGAGGTGTCTGAGAGTTGTCGTCTGGCCTCGGTCCGGTAGAGGTCAGCACGCCAGACTACCACAGCCCCTCCCTTGTCAGGGGGTTTAATGATTAAGTCCGGGTTGTTGCGGAGTGAGTGGAGGGCTGCACGTTCAGGAGGGGAGAGGTTGGAGTTAGTCAGGGGAGTGGAGAATTTGAGGCGGTTAATGTCACGCCGGCAGTTGGAGATGAAAAGTTCTAGTGAGGGTAGTTGGCCATACTGGGGGGGTAAAAATGGAGGGGGTCCGCTGGAGACGGGAGAAGGGGTCATCAGTGGGGGTGAGGACTCCTTCCCATGGAAAAAGGCTCGGAGGCGGAGGCGGCGGAAGAAGAGCTCCACGTCATGGCGGACGCGGAACTCGTTGATGTGGGGGCGGAGGGGAACAAAGGTAAGGCCTCTGCTGAGGACAGACCGTTCGGTGTCTGAAAGGGGGAGGTCAGGGGGGATGGTGAACACCCGGCAATGGTGGGGGTTGGGGTCGGATGGAGGCAGGGGGGCAGGTGGAGGGGGAGGGGATGTATGGTGAGGGGGTGGTGGGTTAGCAGGGCAGAGGGGGGCATGAGGACCGATGTGGGGAGTACTGGGGGGTCACCTGGCTAGAGGGGGAAGGGGGAGACCCAGTGGAGCCCCTGCTGCAGTTACCTGTAGTAGAGGGTGGGCAGTAGGACCCAGCAGTGCTGTGGGACTCTGCCTGGTGGGGGCTGTGGGCCCAGCGCGGTGTGTGTGGGCCCAGCGCGGTGTGTGTGGGCCCAGCGCGGTGTGTGTGGGCCCAGCGCGGTGTCTCTGGGCCCAGCGCGGTGTCTGTGGGCCCAGCGCGGTGTCTGTGGGCCCAGCGCGGTGTGTGTGGGCCCAGCGCGGTGTCTGTGGGCCCAGCGCGGTGTCTGTGGGCCCAGCGCGGTGTGTGTGGGCCCAGCGCGGTGTGTGTGGGCCCAGCGCGGTGTGTGTGGGCCCAGCGCGGTGTGTGTGGGCCCAGCGCGGTGTGTGTGGGCCCAGCGCGGTGTCTGTGGCCCAGCGCGGTGTGTGTGGGTCCAGCGCGGTGTGTGTGGGCCCAGCGCGGTGTGTGTGGGCCCAGCGCGGTGTGTGTGGGCCCAGCGCGGTGTGTGTGGGCCCAGCGCGGTGTGTGTGGGCCCAGCGCGGTGTGTGTGGGCCCAGCGCGGTGTGTGTGGGCCCAGCGCGGTGTGTGTGGGCCCAGCGCGGTGTCTGTGGGCCCAGCGCGGTGTGTGTGGGTCCAGCGCGGTGTGTGTGGGCCCAGCGCGGTGTGTGTGGGTCCAGCGCGGTGTGTGTGGGCCCAGCGTGGTGTCTCTGGGCCCAGCGCGGTGTGTGTGGGTCCAGCGCGGTGTGTGTGGGCCCAACGCGGTGTGTGTGGGTCCAGCGCGGTGTGTGTGGGCCCAGCGTGGTGTCTCTGGGCCCAGCGCGGTGTGTGTGGGCCCAGCGCAGTGTGTGTGGGCCCAGCGCGGTGTGTGTGGGCCCAGCGCGGTGTGTGTGGGCCCAGTGCGGTGTGTGTGGGCCCAGCGCGGTGTCTGTGGCCCAGCGCGGTGTGTGTGGGCCCAGCGCGGTGTGTGTGGGCCCAGCGCGGTGTGTCTGGGCCCAGCGCGGTGTATCTGGGCCCAGCGCGGTGTGTGTGGGCCCAGCGCGGTGTGTGTGGGCCCAGCGCGGTGTGTGTGGGCCCAGCGCGGTGTGTGTGGGCCCAGCGCGGTGTGTGTGGGCACAGCGGCGAAGAGGTCTGGAAGGACGGAATTTGGAGGAACTACTGGAAATTGGAGGAACAGCACCTCATATTTCGCCGGGGCAGCTTGCAGCCCAGCGGTATGTACATTGACTTCTCCAACTTTAGATAGTTCCTCTGTCCCTCCCTTCCCCTCCTCCTTCCCAGATCTCCCTCTATCTTCCTGTCTCCACCTATATCCTTCCTTTGTCCCGCCCCCCTGACATCAGTCTGAAGAAGGGTCTCGACCCGAAACGTCACCCATTCCTTCTCTCCTGAGATGCTGCCTGACCTGCTGAGTTACTGTAGCATTTTGTGAAATTGCAGATTAGTGGGCAAGATTAGAGCACATGGTATTGGGGGTAGGGTACTGACTTGGATAGAAAATTGTTTGGCAGACAGGAAACAAAGAGTAGGGAATAACGGGTCCCTTTCAGAATGGCAGGCAGTGACTAGTGGGGTACCGCAAGGTTCAGTGCTGGGACCACAGCTATTTACAATATACATTAATGACTTAGATGAAGGGATTAAAAGTAACATTAGCAAATTTACAGATGACACAAAGCTGGGTGGCAGTGTGAACTGTGAGGAGGATGCTATGAGGATGCATGGTGACTTGGACAGGTTGTGTGAGTGGGCAGATGCATGGCAGATGCAGTTTAATGTGGATAAATGTGAGGTTATCCACTTTGGTGGTAAGAATGGGAAGGCAGATTATTATCTGAATGGTGTCAAGTTAGGAAAAGGGGACGTACAACAAGATCTGGGTGTCCTTATTCATCAGTCACTGAAAGTAAGCATGCAGGTACAGCAGGCAGTGAAGAAAGCTAATAGCATGTTGACCTTCATGACAAGAGGCGTTGAGTATAGAAACAGAGGTCCTTCTGCAGTTGTACAGGGGCCTAGTGAGACCACACCTGTGTGCAGTTTTGGTCTCCAAATTTGAGGAACGACATTCTTGCTATTGAGGGAGTGCAGCGTAGGTTCACTAGGTTAATTCCCGGAATGGCAGGACTGTCGTATGTTGAAAGATTGGAGCGATTGGGCTTGTATACACTGGAATTTAGAATGATGAGAGGGGATCTTATTGAAACATATAAGATTATTAAGGGATTGGACACGCTAGAGGCAGGAAACATGTTCCCGATGTTGGGGGAGTCCAGAACTAGGGGCCACAGTTTAAGAATAAGGGGTAGGCCATTTAGAACGGGGCGAGGAAAAACCTTTTCAGTCAGAGAGATGTAAATCTGTGGAATTCTCTGCCTCAGAAGGCAGTGGAGGCCAATTCTCAGGATACTTTCAAGAGAGAGTTAGATAGAGCTCCTAATGATAGCAGAGTCAGGGGTTATGGGGAGAAGGCAGGAACGGGGTACTGATTGTGAATGTTCAGACTTGATCACATTGAATGGCGGTGCTGGCTCGAAAGGCCGAATGGCCTACTCCTGCACCTATTGCCTATTGTCTATTGTCTCTAGAGTTATGAGTGTTAATTAAAGACTTGTCCCACTATATTCCTTCTTCTTCACGCTCCCATCCAGCAGAAGGTACAGAAGTTTGAAAGTGCACACTAGCAGATTCAGGAACACTTACTCGCTCGCCTCTGTCTTCATGCTTCTCCATATGCTTGGCCACTGTCTGATTCACCTCTATCCCATTGCGGACATTGGACTTTGTCTCTGTACCTGGTGCGCTACAATGTTGAGAACTATATTCTGCACTCTATATCTTCCACTTTGCTCTATCTTTGTACTTGAGTTTGGCTTGATTATAGCTATGTACAGAAGATAGACACAAAAAGCTGGA
The DNA here is from genome assembly GCF_053455715.1 of Rhinoraja longicauda. Lineage (NCBI taxonomy): Eukaryota > Metazoa > Chordata > Chondrichthyes > Rajiformes > Arhynchobatidae > Rhinoraja > Rhinoraja longicauda. The sequence goes on from NC_135984.1 coordinate 29,268,007, forward strand.
GTTAATCCGTGGGACAGGCAGCATCTCTGGAGAAAAGAAATAAGTAACATTTCAGGTCAAGACCCTTCTTCAGACTGTAGTCTCAACCCGAAACGTCACCCATTCCTTTTCTCCAGAGATGCTGACTGTCCCGCTGTCTTACTCCAGCACTTTGTGTCTATCTTTGGTTTAAACCAGCATCCAACCTCAGTAAATGTGACAATAATACAACCTAAACCTGATTGTCATATCGGAATAATTCAATCCTTACCTACAGCAGCATTACAAGCCTGTAAACACAGTACTCATAGATAATATATAATAAACAACAAAAATCAATAAATTATTAACCACAACACCAACTAGTTTAGAGATACAGCCTGGAACCAGGTCCTTCAGCCCACCGAGTCCATGCTGACCATTGATTACCTGTTCGCACCAGTTGTATGTTATCCCACTTTTGCATCCACTCCCTACACATTAAGGGCATTTCTTCTTTACAGATGCCAAATAACCAACAAACACACACGTCTTAGGGATGTGGGAGGAATCTGGAGCACCCGCAAGAAACCCACACGGGAGAAACCCACTGGGAGAAGGTGCAAACTCCACACAGTCAGCATTTGGCATCAGGATTGAACACGGCTCTACCAGCTGTGCCACTGTGCTGCCCTGGTGTGGTGTGATGTTCAAGAGCCTGATGGTTGTTGAGAAGAGGCTGTTCCTGAACCTGGTGGTAATGCCTTTTAGACTCCTATACCTTCCTGTCAATGGTACGAGCGAAACGAGAACATGGCCAGGGTGGTGTAGGTCTTTGTGATGATGCTGGCTGGATTGTTAAGGCAGTGCCGGTTATAGACTCCTTCGATGGTGGGGGTTAGTACCTGTGTCCACCAATCTCTGTGATGTTTGTAACCCAGTAGTCTCACCCCAGGGACATCTCCTGACCACCCAGAGAGAGGGAGGTCCTCACCTGGGCTGGGTATGGGTGATGTCCACAGGGACAGTCTGTGCTCGGCCAGGGTAAGGGCACACCCCTCGAACAACCACAGCCCCCATTACCACCAGAACACCTCTCTCCAACTGTAGTGCAGGCTCTACACAGGGACCAGGAGCAGGAGAGAGGACACCAGCCCCTCTCCATCCATGGAAGAAGAGTCGGGGAAGCCTGATTAAGGCAGCGACTGTGGACGTTGAGACTGGTGTTTGTGAGGAACCAGGAACAGGAGCATTGACTGTTGTATAGTCCAGGCAAGTCCGAGCAAGGCCTGGATGAGAACCAGAACATGACATCACTGGAGGGACCTCACCACAACATGACACGTCAACTCGGATTACACGCGTGACGTTTAACATGCAGCCAGCACGAGGGCCCATGTCTGAATGTCTGCCTGAGCACTCCCTGTTTGAGAAGATGTTTTAAGAAATATGTCTTAATCAGTCACTATTCTGCTTGAACTGAAAGCTGTTAACATTCTGCAGTCTTGCCTCTGTTGTTGGCAATGTGTATAGTGTCTGTTGTCATCATTGGCCCATGTTTGGCTTGAGCTGTGAGGTTTACACTTGTGCTTTTCACATTTTTTTGTTTAGGTTTATTATTGTCAAGTGTAGCGAGGTACAGTGAAAAGCTTTGTTTGGACTGTTATTCGGATAATATTACACGTGAATAAAATGTCAATAAGCCAAACTCAAGTAGGGTCTCGACTCGAAACCTCACCTATCCAGGTTCTCCAGAGATACTACCTGACCCGCTGAGTTACTCCAGAACTTTGTGTCTTTTTGTGCATTAACTAGCATTTGCAGTTCTTGTTTCTACATACTCAATACAATAACAGAGTGACTGGGCAGATACAGAGGGCAGAATATAGAATATAGACCTCAACATTGTAGCGCACCAGTTCCAAAGTCCAATGTCCGTAATGAGGTTTGAGGTAAATTGGACAGTACCTTGGCTTATGGAAGGACTACTCAGAAGCTGAGAACTGATGGAAAGAAGCCATTCCCGAGTCTGGTGGTTTATGCTTTCAAGCTTCTGTATGTTCTGCCAGACAGGAGCAGGGAGAAGAAGGAATGGATGAAGGGTGGGACAAGTGTTCAGTAAAAGTTGACATCTTTCAATTCCTGATCCCTCAAGTAGATCAATGTTTCTACGTTTGAATAACAAGGATTCTTCCTCATTTATTAGTATTTTTAATGCTCTTGTTTGGAACAAATTTTGAACTAAAGACTACAAGTAAAACTTTAATTGATACTGGTATTTTTAACAGGGGACTTCATGGTGACAGCTCAAAGTGATTCTGAGGTAAGGCTGGATTCCAAGTGGTGACATTTAGTCAGTTGCTGGAGACGTTCTCATTTCATCAAGTTTTAATTACAGCGAATGAGTCAGATGTAATTTTCTCCAGAATGTTCTTACAGTTTGTTTCTACACCTTAGATAACACCAGGGTGCCTGCAAGGAGTGGAGCCACAGGTTGTAAGTCACTGGATTGTTTACATGCACATGCCGCCCTGGAAGGGGAAGGCAGCCGTACCGGCCCCTGCTCGTTCCCTGAAGCCCAGAGTCTGTCAGGATGGAGGCAGCGACGACGGACACGATGGGTGAAGAGCGTGGCCGGTAGGAGAGGAGAGGGAACCAGGGTCTGGCCTACCATGCCCTCACGGTCGGCTACGGGATGCTCCCATCCCCCGGGGAACAGACGACGGGCAAGGAGAGTGATGTGGCGTCCAAGGATGGAGACGACTGGAGGCCCTGCAACAAGCCTGGGACTTGCCTGGAACAGGCACCACAAGTCAGAACTGGAGCCTGGACTTGGAAAATGGCGTCAAAACATGGCACCTCTTTTGAATATGGTTCAGTAGACTATTTCTATACACCACTTGCTAATCGGGGATCGGGGGTGTGACAATACTCTACTGGACTGTTTGCAAGGAAAATAGTTTCTATGTGTTAGCACTTTGCAAATGTGACAATAAAATCACCACTGAACAATTGAACGTCCAACCTCATGATAGGAGAAAGGTTGGAGATGTAGCAGCTGAACTTGGTGGTCTGAGGACGCAGTGTGAGCAGCTCCTGTCATGGGGACCTGAGCTGGGATAATGGACCATCAGCAACCACACCCATCGCCCGTTGTGTGAGCTCTGACTACAAACAATCGCTTCTTTCCCCCTCAACCTTCCTTACACTGCAGCTCCTTGAATCCACAGCCAGGCAAGAGCTGCCCTGATAGCAAGGGCAGTCACCCTCTCCTCCGCCCTGGAATTCACAGGGCAGTGAAGGGATCTGGATGTGAGAGACTCTGGGAAAATGCCACCTATGTGCTACCTGATAGCACAATAATTAAATCAAAACACTGTTAGGAGCATAGGGTCATAATAATACAGCGTGGAAACAGGTCCTTCGGACAAACTTGCCCACACTTAGAAACATAGAAACGTAGAAAATAGGTGCAGGAGGAGGCCAATAGGCCTTTCGAGCCAGCACCGCCATTCATTGTGATCATGCCTGATCATCCACAATCAACATTGGCCAACATGTGTCCCAGCTACACTAGACCCACCTGGCTGCGTCGGTCCATATTCCTCCAAACCTGACCTATATATGTACCTGTCTAACTTAAACGTTGGGATAGTCCCAACCTCAACTACCTCCTCTGGCAGCTTGTTCCATACACCCACGACCCTTTGTGTGAAAAAGTTACCCCTCAAGATTCCTGTTAAATCTTCACCTTAAACCTATGTCATCTGGGCCTCGATTCACCTACTCTGGGCAAGAGACTCTGTGCATCTACCTGATCTATTCTTCTCATGATTTTATACACATCTATAAGATCACCTCTCATCTTCCTGCGCTCCAATGAATAGAGCCCCAGCTCCTTATAGCTCCTTGTAGCTCAGACCCTCTGGTCCTGGCAACATCCTTGTAAATCTTCTCTGAACCCTTTCCAGCTTGAGAACATCTTTCCTATAACATGTTGCCAGAACTGAACACCATATTCTAAATGCGGCCTCACCAATGTCTTATACAACTGCAACATGACCCCCCCCCCAACTTTTATACTGAATATGTAGGAAAAAAACTGCAGATGCTGGTTAAAATCGGTGGTAGACACAAAATGCTCGAGTAACTCAGCTGGTCAGGCAGCATCTCGGGAGAGAAGGAATGGGTGACGTTTCGGGTCGAGACCCTTCTTCAGACTGATGTCAGGGGAGGGGGCGGGACAAAGATAGGATGTAGTCAGAGACAGGAATACTACTCTGACTGATGAAGGCCAGTGTGCCAAATGTCTTTTTGACCACGTGTGACTCCACCTTCAAGGAACAATGCACCTCTCATTTTGCTGTATTAAATTCCATCGCCAATCGATCAAACTCCTGTTGCAATTCTTCACAACCATCTTCACTAAATGCAAAACCACCCACTTTTGTATAGGAAAAGAACTGCAGATGCTGGCACAAATCAAAGGTATCACAAACTGCTGGAGTAACTCAGCGGGTCAGGCAGCATTTCTGGCGAGAAGGAATGGGTGACATTTTTGGGTCGAGACCCTTCTTCAGACTGGGGGGGCGGGACAAAGAACTGATATAGGTGGAGACAGGAAGACAGTGGGAGAACTGGGAAGGGGGAGGGGAAGAGAGGGACAGAGGAACTATCTAAAGTTAGAGAAGTCAATGTTCTTACCGCTGGACTGTAAGCTGCCCAAGCGAAATATGAGGTGCTGTTCCTCCAATTTGCAGTGGGCCTCACTATGACATTGGAGGAGGCCCATGACAGAAAGGTCAGACTGGGAGTGGGAGGGGGAGTTGAAGTGCTCAGCCACTGGGAGATCAGGTTGGTTAAGGCGGACTGAGCGAAGGTGTTGAGCGAAACGATCACCGAGAAGTTGACATCTGGAACAGCGGATACAATAGATGAGGTTAGAGGAGGTGCAGGTGAACCTCTGTCTTACCTGAAAAGACTGGGTCCTTGGATGGAGTCGAGGGGGGAGGTAAAGGGACAGGTGTTGCATCTCCTGTGGTTACAGGGGAAAGTGTCTGGGGAGGGGATGGTTTGGGTAGGAAGGGACGAGTGGACCAGGGAGTTATGGAAGGTCCCTGTGGAAAGCAGAAAGGGGTGGAGATGGGAAGATGTGGCCAGTAGTAGTTGGATCCCGTTGGAGGTGACAGAACTGTTGGAGGATAATTTGTTGGATACGCTGGCTGATGGGGTGGAAGGTGAGGACAAGGGGGGCTCTGGTCTTGTTACGAATGGGGGGAGGGGGAGCAAGAGCGGAGCTGTGGGATATAAATCTTTATAAATCAGAGCATCGAGTATAGAAGTTGGGATGTAATGTTAAAATTGTACAGGGCATTGGTGAGGCCGAATCTGGAGTATGGTGTGCAGTTCTGGTCGCCAAATTATTGGAAGGATGTCGACAAAATGGAGAGGGTACAGAGGAGATTTACTAGAATGTTGCCTGGGTTTCAGCACTTAAGCTACAGAGAGAGGTTGAGCAGGTTGGGTCTTTATTCTTTGGAGCGTAGAAGGTTGAGGGGGGACTTGATAGAGGTTTTTTAAATTTTGAGAGGGACGGACAGAGTTGACGTGGGTAGGCTTTTCCCTTTGAGAGTGGGGAAGATTCCAACAAGGGGACATAGCTTCAGAATTGAGGGACAAAAGTTTAGGGGTAACATGAGGGGTAACTTCTTTACTCAGAGGGTGGTGGCTGTATGGAATGGGCTTCCGGTGGAAGTGGTGGAGGCAGGCTCGATTTTATTATTTAAGAGTAAATTGGATAGGTATATGGATAAGAGGGGATTGGAGGGTTATGGTTTGAGTGCAGGTAGATGAGACTAGGTCAGGGAGAGTGGTCGGCGTGGACTGGTAGGGCCGTACGGGCCTGTTGCCGTGCTGTAGTTATATGGTTATATAGAAGAGGCCCTAGTGAGAGCCTCATCTATAATGGAAGAGGGGAAGCCCCGTTTCCTAAAGAATGAGGACATCTCTGATGCTCTAGTGTGAAACACCTCATCCTGGGCGCAGATGCGGCGTAGATGGAGGAATTGGGAGTAGGGGATAGACTTTTTGCAGGAGACAGGGTGGGAAGGAGTGTAGTCCAGATAGCTGTGGGAGTCAGTGGGTTTATAGTAGATGTCGGTCACCAGTTTGTGGAATTCTCTGCCTCAGAATGCAGTGGAGGCCAATTCTCTGAATGCATTCAAGAGAGAGCTAGATAGAGCTCTTAAGGATAGCGGAGTCAGGGGGTATGGGGAGAAGGCAGGAACGGGGTACTGATTGAGAATGATCAGCCATGATGACATTGAATGGTGGTGCTGGCTCAAAGGACCGAATGGCCTCCTCCTGCATCTATTGTCTATTGTCTGTCTCCTGTGATGGAGAAGGCCTCATGGGCAGCACAGGGAATAATGGAATGTGTAATGAAAGATGCAGAAACAGAACACTTTGAGATGAATTGTCCCGAGTGTGTAGGATTGTGCTAGTGTAAGGGGTTATTGCTGGGTCAGTGCGGACTCAGTGGGCCAAAGGGCCTGTCTCCATGCTGTATCTCTAAAGTCTAATATAAAGTGCTTTACTTCGATTTAAGTTTCTGATCTTGTATTGAATTAAATCACTTTCAGTCTTAAGTCAATTGTAGTGCAAACCTTAGGGATTGTAACATCTAGTCCTATTAATCAATCAACTTCCCTAATGTTATGATCACTTTCTGTGAAAGGTCCCTTCAATACAAGATTAATAACTAATTATTTTTTTACTTCACACCATAAGATCTAAAACTGCCTTTTCTCAAGATAGTTACTCACTTATCAAAAACCCATCACCATGCACCACATTACTACCATTAACAGCCAACATGTAGTCTACAGATATTTGTGCCATTGATTTTGATATCTTGTTTAAAGTTTGTGTACATTCAAGTGAAGGGTCTCCAGTTCCAGTGGTTCTATGTAATATGGAGCTGTGCTGCTTGTACTCCTTCAACAGAACCTACTTCCTGTTCCCACCTCCCCTTGTCCTGCTTCTGATGGACCATGACAGCCGGATTCTCCCTCCCCTCCCACTTTGTTTCCTCTCCAGCCCCGAGGAGATGACATAAACCCTGACATTGAACACACCCCCGAACTCCACTACGTCCCTTTTCACCCCTCTAATCTGAATGGCACCCTAGACATAGAACAGCACAGTAAAGACACAAAAGCATCAGCGGGTCAGGCAGTATCTCTAGAGAGAAGGAATGGGTGATGTTTCGAGTCGAGACCCTTCTTCAGACTTTGTCTCGACCCGAAACGTCACCCATTCTTTCTCTCCAGAGATGCTGCCTGTCCAGTTGAGTTACTCCAGCAATTTGTGTCTTCGGTTTAAACCGGCATCTGCAGTTCCTTCCTACAGCACAGTAAAGAATGACCCCTTCTCCACAATGTCTGTGGCGAACATGATGCGAGGTTAAAATCATCTACTTTGCCTGCATGTAATCCATAACTTCATTCCTGTACATGCATGTGCCAACATAAAAGCCTCTTAAATGCCACGATTATATCTGCCTCCACCACCACCCTGGCAGCAGGTTCCAGGCATCAATCACTCTCTTTGTAAAAAACATTGCCCCTCTCACCACAAAGCAATGCCCTTCAGTCTTTGCCATTTCCACCCTGGGGGAAAGGTGCTGACTGTCTATGTCTACCCTGCTGTAGTCGGTTCACTTCTCACCCTCTAGTCTGGGTTCAGCCACACAGGCTGAAGGATCCCTGTATTGAAGATAGACACAAAATGCTTGAGCAACTCAACGGGACAGGCAGCGTCTCTGAAGAGAAGGAATGGGTGACATTTTGGGTCGAGACCCTTCTTCAGATGCTGAATGACTGAAGGGTCTCGACCCGAAACGTCGCCCATTCCTTCTCTCCTGAGATGCTGCCTGACCTGCTGAGTTACTCCAGCATTTTGTGAATAAATACCATCGATTTGTACCAGCATCTGCAGTTATTTTCTTATACTACCTGTACTGGGTGGATGTACAAGTACTGACCCTCAATACAGCCCTCCCACTGCCCAGACCTTCTTCACTCACAGCCACCACCCACCCCTGCCCCTCCCACTGCCCAGACCTTCTTCACTCACAGCCACCACCCACCCCTGCCCCTCCCACTGCCCAGACCTTCTTCACTCACAGCCACCACCCACCCCTGCCCCTCCTGACAGAACACTGTTATTCTCTAACTCACAGCTGAAGGGAAATGAAACACACATTTAATCAAAAGTGAAAGAACCGCTGATTGCACAGATGAAATCAATAGCACTGGAACAGTGACTTTAGCAGAATAATACACAATATTTTATTTAAATCTCCCTTATACACAGAGCATTGGCTCCCAGCTCGCATTAAATTAAGGTCATTATTTACATGCTGTGATTTACGGGCAGCAGGCTGGCACTCCTGCATTCTCTCGCCACCACTGGAGCCAGTGCCCAAGGTGCCAGGGCACTGGCCGGCGTGAAAGAGCGTTGTGTGTTGCTCGTTCCTCAGGATAGGCATGGTTGCTGCTCCTATGCTGACTTGGCCTCCTCCTCAGCCTCCACCTCCTCTGTCGAGGGGATGGAGTTTTTCTTTGGCCTCCCCTTGGGTTTGGTCGGAGCCTCCTGCCCTCCTTTCAGCACCTGCATGGAAGAAATGGGGTCCAACATCAGGCAAGTGATAGAAGGTCATGGGGGGAGATGGCAAGCCCATCCATACACTCCCTGAGTGAACATCTAATGTACACAGAACAGGCAGACTGGGTTGGACATACGGTGTCTGTTCATCTGCACTGAGGGGGGATAATATTGCTGTGACTTCCTGATATTGCAGCAAAGAAATGCACCCAGTCCCACCTGGCCAGACCTAACCGTAATTAATGATAAAACTTTAAGAACTAGAGCTCTAAAATATTGGAGGAATTGTGGACGCAATAATTGGAGAGAAAGTCGGACAGGATTGAGCAGACACCAAATGCCCCATTGGTACCACGAAGTCGGTGGATTCAAGATTCAAGATAGCTTTATTGTCATCCAAATTGGACGAAATTCAGTCACCCACAGTCCAACAACAAAAGCATCAAAATAGGCATTAAAATTACACAACCCCCAAAACACACAAAAGAAACATCCATCAAGAAAACATCCATCACAGTGAGTCTCCTCCAGTCCTCTCCTCACTGTGATGGAAGGCCACAATGTCTTTTCCCTTCTCCTGCCATCTTCTCCCGCAGTCAGGTTGTTGTGGTTGCAGGCCGCGCCGGACGGTCCGCAGCGGGCCGAGCCTAAGGCGAGTCGCAGCCGCTCCCGCAGCCTCCGAGGACGGCCGGCTCCGCTGATGGTAAGTCCGATCCGCAGGCTCTGCGAACCAGAGCCCTGGAGGCCGACAACTCCAGGAGTTGGGCCGATGGTAGACCGCAGCAGGAACGGAGACAACACCCAGAAAACAAAGGTCGGGTCTCCGTTCGGAAGGGACACCTATTTACAATTTTACAGTTCCCCCCCTCCCCCCTACATACACACATAGTACACAAACACAAAAACACCACATCACAACTACAATTAAGACAAAAAAACAACAAAAACACAAAGACAAATGGACCGCAGGTAAGCCGCAGGTGCTATGGCAGCGCCACCATTTGAGGAGGGTAACGAGAAGGAAACTCTCCAGGCAGCCATCCCACCTGCAGCAGAAGAACATTCTTAACCTACTTGATCTCCCAGTGGCTCAGCACTTCAACTCCCCCTCCCATTCCCAATCTGACCTTTCTGTCCTGGGTCTACTCCATTGTCAGAGTGAGGCCCAGCACAAATTGGAGGAACAGCACCTCATATTTCGCTTGGATAGTTTACACCCCAGCGGTATGAACATTGACTTCTCTAACTTCAGATAGTCACTGCTTTCCCTCTCTATCCCCTCCCCATTCCCAATTCTCCCACTAGTTTTCCTGTCTCCGACTACATGGCGGGACTTTCATATGAAGAAAGACTGGATAGACTAGGCTTATACTCGCTGGAATTTAGAAGACTGAGGGGGGATCTTATAGAAACATATAAAATTCTTAAGGGGTTGGAGAGGCTAGATGCGGGAAGATTGTTCCCGATGTTGGGGAAGTCCAGAACCAGGGGTCACAGCTTAAGGATAAGGGGGAAGTCTTTTAGGACCGAGATGAGAAAACATTTCTTCACACAGAGAGTGGTGAGTCTGTGGAATTCTCTGCCACAGAAGGTAGTTGAGGCCAGTTCATGGGCTATATTTAAGAGGCAGTTAGATTTGGCCCTTTTTGCTAAAGAGGTCAGGGGTAGGGAGAGAAGGCAGGTACAGGTTATTGAGCCGGATGATCAGCCATGATCATATTGAATGGCGGTGCAGGCTCGAAGGGCCGAATGGCCTACTCCTGCACCTATTTTCTATGTTTCCATGTTTCTATACATTATATCTTTGTCCCGCCCCTTCCCCTGATATCAGTCTGAAGAAGGGTCTCGACCCGAAATGTCACCCATTCCTTCTCTCCCGAGATGCTGCCTGACCCGCTGAGTTACTCCAGCATTTTGTGTCTACCTGCAGAAAAACATTCAATGTATGCCACTCATGGGCATCTCGGACATGGCTGAATTGACAATAAATGTAGTGACTATTGTCCAGTAGAATCATAGGAACAACCAGCACAGAAGCAGGCCCTTCGGTCCACCGAGACCAGTGATCACCCCATACACGAGCACTATCCTACACACAATTTACAATTTTACCAAAGCCAATTAATCAAAAAACCTGTACGTCTTTGGAATGTGGGAGGAAACTGATCGTGGAGAAAACCCGCGCAGTTCCAGGGAGAACATACAAACTGCGCAAAGACAGTACCCGAAGTCAGGATCGAACCCGTGTCTCTGCCACTGTAAGGCACGGACTGGGTGCGGCCCTATCAAGGGAAGTGCTCTGTGAGAAACGTGCGAGTCTTGGGTTGCGAGTCTTCGGCGAGGAGAGGCTGAGGGAGGACGCCACACCGAAAGCTGGAGAGGGTGAGACGCAAGAAGGAAATGTCAAGCAAGCTGATTCAATGTGATGCTTGCAGGATGTGGGAGGTCAGGGACACTGCTGGTGCCTCTCGCTGCTACAAGTGTGAGAAGTGTATCCAGGTTCAGCTCCTGAAGGACCGTGAAGGGGAACTGGAGAAACAAGTGGATGACCTCAGGTTCGTCCGAGAAACTGCGTCATTCCTGGACAAGTCCTACAGTGAGATTGTTACACCAAAGGTACTGGAAGAGAGAAGGTGGGTGACGGTGAGAAAGGGAAGGAAACTTGTTGTATCTCATGAGAACAGGTTCACCCACTTGGAAGCTGTCGGGGAAGAAGACGTTACCACACTGAGCAGCAGACAGGTTTGCAAAGCAAAACGTGCTGTTGAGCCAAAACCAAAGAGGCCAACGTCAGGCAACGCCGTGGGAGTAGGAGACTCCATTGTGAGAGGTACGGGCAGGGGTTTCTGCAGCAACAGGCGGGATTCGAGGATGTTGTGCAGCCTCCCTGGTGCCAGGATCCAGGATGTCACGGACAGAGTGCAGAAAATCCTCAAGGGCAAAGGTGAACAGCCGGAGGTGGTCATGCATGTCGGCACAAACGACGTCGGAAAGAAGGGGATGGCTATTCTGTAGCGTGACTTTAGAGAGCTCGGAAAAATGTTGAAAAGCAGGACCTCCAGGGTCTCTGGTTTGCTTCCAGTTGCTCGTGCTGGTGAAGGCAGGAACAGGGAGATACGGGACCTGAACGTGTGGCTGAGAAGCTGGTGCAGGGGGCAGGGATTTAGATTCTTAGTCAACTGGGATCTGTTTTGGGGCAAGAGGGAATTGTACAAAAGGGACGGATTGCGCCTTAACAGGTGGGGGACCAGCATTCTGGTGGGCAGGTTTGCCACTGCTACACGGGTGGTTTTAAACTAAATAGGGGGGAGGGCTGTGTGTCAAATGGGATAGTCAAGGATGGAGTTAAAGGGAAAGAGAGTAAAGGGATAGTTAATGACCCCAGAATAAACAGGAAAGAAAGCTGACAAAGGGATAGGAGAGAATGGCCAGGTGTAATAGGGATCGATGTGAAAGGTGAGGTGAGTAATGGATTAAAAGTATTGTATATGAATGCGCGAAGTATAAGAAGCAAAGTAGATGAGCTTGAGGCTCAGTTAGAGGTTGGTAGGTATGACATTGTGGGGATTACAGAGACGTGGCTGCAGGAGGATCGGGCCTGGGAACTTAATATTCAGGGTTATACATCCTATAGAAAGGACAGGCAGGTGGGCAGAGGGGGTGGGGTAGCTCTGCTGGTGAGGGACGAAATTCAGTCCTTTGAGAAGGGTGACATAGGGACTGATGAGGTAGAGTCACTGTGGATAGAGTTGAGGAATTGTAAAGGTAAGAAGACACTAATTGGAGTTATCTACAGACCCCCAAATAGTAGCCCGGATGTAGGGTGTAAGATGCAGCAGGAGTTAAATTGGCATGTAACAAAGGTAATGCCACTGTGGTGATGGGGGATTTCAATATGCAGGTAGACTGGGAAAATAATATTGGTTCTGGGCCCCAAGAAAGAGAGTTTGTAGAGTGCCTCTGAGATGGATTCTTACAGCAGCTTGTAATGGAGCCTACCAGAGAAAGGGCAATTCTGGATTTAGTGTTGTCCAATGAACCAGATTTGATAAGAGAACTTGAGGTAAAGGAGCCGCTTGGAGGTAGTGATCATAATATGATTAGTTTTAATCTGCAATTTGAGAGGGTGAAGGTTAAATCGGAAGTGTCAGTGTTGCAGTTGAACAAAGGGATTATGAACGCATGAGAGAGGAGCTGGCCAAGGTAGACTGGAAAGGGATCCTACCTAGCAGGAATGACGGTGGAACAGCAATGGCAGGAATTTCTGGGCATAATCCGGAAGATGCAAGATCATTTCATTCCAAAGTGGAAGAAAGATTCTAAGGGGAGTAGGAGGCAACCGTGGCTGATACGGGAAGTTAGGGGTGGAAAAAAACTAAAAGAAAAGATGTATAACACAGCAAAGAGTAGTGGGAAGCCAGAGGATTGGGAAACTTTCATAAGACACCAGAAGGTAACAAAACGGGCAATACGGGCTGAAAAGACAAAGTACGAGGGGAAGCTGGCCAAGAATATAAAGAAGTACAGTAAAAGCTTCTTTCTTCCATTATAGATGAGGCTCTCAATAGGGCCTCCTCTATATCCCGCAGCTCCGCTCTTGCTCCCCCTCCCACCATTCATAACAAGGACAGAATCCCCCTCATTCTCACCTTCCACCCCACCAGCCAGCGTATCCAACAAATCATCCGCCAACATTTCCGTCACCTCCAACGGGACCCCACCACTGGCCATATCTTCCCATCCCCTCCCCTTTCTGCATTCTGCAGAGACCGTTCCCTCCGTAACTCCCTCGTCCACTCGTCCCTTCCTACCCAAACCACCCCCTCCCCAGGCACTTTCCCCTGCAACCGCAGGAGATGCAACACCTGTCCCTTTACCTCCCCCCTCAATTCCATCCAAAGACCCAAACAGTCTTTCCAGGTGAGACAGAGGTTCACCTGCACCTCCTCCAACCTCATCTATTGCATCCGCTGCTCTAGATGTCAACTTCTTTACATCGGCGAAACCAAACGCAGGCTCGGCGATCGTTTCGCTCAACACCTTCGCTCAGACCGCCTTAACTAACCTGATCTCTGAATGGCTGAGCACTTCAACTCCCCCTCCCATTCCCAGTCTGACCTTTCTGTCATGGGCCTCCTCCAGTGCCATAGTGAGTCCCACTGGAACTTGGAGGAACAGCACCTCATATTTCACTTGGGCAGCTTGCAGCCCAAGATAGTTGCACTTTAGATAGTTCCTCTGTCCCTCTCTTCCCCTCCCCCTTCCCAGATCTCCCTCTATCTTCCTGTCTCCACCTATATCCGTCCTTTGTCCCTCCCCCGACATCAGTCTGAAGAAGGGTCTCGACCCGAAACGTCACCCATTCCTTCTCTCCTGAGATGCTGCCTGACCTGCTGAGTTACTGTAAAATTTTGTGATCCCTTCGATTTGTACCAGCATCTGCAGTTACTTTCCTACAAAAGCTTCTTTAGATAAGTTAAGAGAAAAAGATTAGCAAAGACAAATGTGGGTCCCTTGAAGGCAGACTGGGGTGAAATTATTATAGATAACAAGGAAATGGCAGAAGAGTTGAATAGGTACTTTGGATCTGTCTTCACTAAGGAAGACACAAACAATCTCCCAGATGTACTAGAGGACAGAGGATCCAGGGGGATAGAGGAACTGAAAGAAATTTGCATTAGGCAAGAAATAGTATTGGGTAGACTGATGGGACTGAAGGTTGATAAATCCCCAGGGCCTGATGGTCTGCATCCCAAGGTACTCAGGGAGGTAGCTCTAGAAATAGTGGATGCATTGGTGATCATTTTCCAATGTTCAATAGATTCAGGATCAGTTCCGGTTTGGGAACATCTTTGTTTCCTTGTTCACTGTGCCATTCTCCACACAGCAGTTGATGTAGGAGAGCACAGTGGATGCGTATTCCTCCAGGTCAACCTCTGAACCACAGGTAGCCTGTTGTGCAAACTGGTCCCATTCGGTGCGATCAAAGCAGTCCTGGAGTTGTAGGGTGGCATCCTCGGGCCATATTTTGACTGTCTTTATTGTAGGTTTGGTCTTGCGGATGAGGGGTTTATATGCGGGCAGTAGAAACAGTGAGAGGTGATCGGATTGTCCCAGACGTGGGCAGGGGAGAGCTCTGTAGGCGTCCTTTACGTTGTCCCAGCTACCCTAGTCCCAAATGCCTGCGCTTGGTCTGTATCCCTCCAAACCTGTCCTATCCATGTACCTGTCTAACTGTTTCTTAAACGTTGGGATAATCCCAGCCTCAACTACCTCCTCTGGCAGCTTGTTCCATACACCCACCACTCTTTGTGTGAAAATGTTACCCCTCAGATTCCTATTAAATCTTTTCCCCTTCACCTTGAACCTATGTCCTCTGGTCCTAGATTCCCCATCTCTCGGCAAGCGATTCTGTGCATCTACCCGATCCATTCCTCTCATGATTTTGTACACCTCTATAAGATCACCCCTCATCCTCCTGCGCTCCAAGGAATAGAGACCCAGTCTCCTCAACCTCTCCCTATAGCTCACACCCTCTAGTCCTGGCAATATCCTTGTAAATCTTCTCTGTATCCTTTCAAGCTTAACAATATCTTTCCTATAACATGATGCCCAGAACTGAACACAATATTCTAAATGCGGTCTCACCAATGTCTTACACAACTGCAACATGACCTCCCAACTTCTATACAATACTCTGACTGATGAAGGCCAAAATGCAAAAAGGCTTTTTGACCACCTTATCTACCTGCGACTCATAGAAACACAGAAACTTAGAAAATAGGTGCAGGAGGAGGCCATTTGGCCCTTCGAACCAGCACCGCCATTCATTGTAAAGACGTACAGGTATGTAGGTTAATTGGCTGGGTAAATGTAAAAATTGTCCTTAGTGGGTGTAGGATAGTGTTAATGTACGGGGATCACTGGGCGGCACGGACTTGGTGGGCCGAAAAGGCCTGTTTCCGGCTGTATATATATGATATGATGATATGATGATATTGTGATCATGGCTAATTATCTACAACCAGTAACCTGTGCCTGCCGTCTCGCCATATACCTTGATTCCACTAGTCCCTAGAGCTCTATCGAACTCTCTTTTAAATTCATCCAGTGAATTGGCCTCCACTGCCCTCTGTGGCAGAGAATTCCACAAATTCACAACTCTCTGGGTGAAAAAGTTTCTTCTCACCTCAGTTTTAAATAGCCTCCACTTTATTCTTAGACTGTGTCCCCAACATTGGGAACATTTTTCCTGCATCATTTTATAATTGTATACATTTCTATAAGATCCCCTCTCATTCTTCTAAACTCCAGTGAATACAAGCCTTGTTTTTCCATTCTTTCCTCATATGACAGTCCCTCCATCCCAGGGATTAACCTCGTGAACCTACGCTGCACTGCCTCAATAGCAAGGATGTCCTTCCTCAACTTAGGAGACCAAAACAGCACACAATACTCCAGATGTAGCCTCACCAGGGGCCTATACAACTGCAGGAGGACTTCTTTGCTCCTGTACTCAAATCCTCTCGTTATGACTCATCCTTCAAGGAACCATGCACCTGCACTCCTAGATCCCTCTGCTCTACAACACTACCCAGAGGCCTACCATTTACTGTGTAGGTCCTGCCCTTGTTGGACATTGCAAAATGCAAAACCTCACACTTCTCTGTATTAAATTCCATCAACCATTCCTCAGCCCACCAGGCCCATCGATCCTGATCCTGCTGCAATCTTTCACAACCATATTCACTATCTGTAAAACTACCCACTTTTGTATCATCAGCAAACTTGCTAATCTTGCCCTGTATTTTCTCATCTAAATCATTGATGTAGATGACAAACAGTAACGGACCCAGCACTGATCCCTGAGGCACACCACTAGTCACAGGCATCCAGTCTGAGAAGCAACCTTCCACCATCACCCTCTGCTTCCTTCCATTCAGCTACCTCTTGGATCCCATGCGATCTAACCTTCCAGAGCAGCCTACCATGCGGAACCTTGTCGAACGCCTTGCTGAAGTCCATGTACACAACATCTACAGCTCTGCCCTCATCAACCTTATTGGTCACGTCTTCAAAAAAGCTCAATCAAATTTTTGAGACACGACCTCTCATGCACAAAACCATCCCTAATCAGCCTTTGCCCATCCAAATGCCTGTATACCTATCCCTCAGAATATTCTCTGGTAACTTTCCAGTTACCAATGCTAAGCTCACGGGCCTATAGTTCCCAGTATTTTCCCCGCAGCCCTTCTTGAAAAGAGGCACAACATTTGCCACCCTCCAGTCTCCTGTAATTAAGGATGACACGTAAATTTCATCCAGGGCTCACGCAATTCCCTCTCTGGTTTCCCACAATGTTCGTGGATATACCTGATCAGGCCCTGGAGATGTGCCTACCTTCATACAACATAGTACTTCAGTACTTCTTCGACGGTAACGCTGACGTCCCGTGAATCTCCGCTGCACTCCCTCTGTGGCACATACGTCCTTCTCTGGAAATGATTCTGTATATCTACACTATCTATACATGTTATAATTATATGTATCACTATCGGGTCACGCCTCAGCCTCCTTCACTCCAGGGAAAGCAATCCCAGCCTATCCAATCTCTCCTCAGAGCCAAAGTCCAACATACAACTTCTCTAACTTCAGATAGTCCCTGCTTTCCCTCTCCATCCCCTTCCCCTTCCCAGTTCTCCCACCTGTCTTCCTGTCTCTGACTACATCCTATCTTTGTCCCGCCCCTTCCTTGACATCAGTCTGAAGAAGGGTCTCGACCCGAAATGTCACCCATTTCTTCACTCCAGAGATGCTGCCTGACCCGCTGAGTTATTCCAGCATTTTGTGTCTACCTTCGATTTAAACCAGCATCTGCAGTTTTCTTTCCCACATCTTTCCAACATCCGTGCACCATCCTGGCAAATCTCCTCTACACTCCCAGCACAATCACATCCTCCCAAAAGAGTGGTGACCGGAACAGCACACAGCACTCAAGGTAAGTCTTACGAGTGTTTTATAAACTTTTATATTCTATACCCCAACCCATGAAGGCAAGCATTACAAATGCCTTCGTCAAAACCAGCGTGACTGTGTTGTCACATTCAAGGAACTATGGACTTGAACTCCAAGGTCTCTCTGTTCATCAACGTTCCTTACATCCTATCATTTACTGCATATGTCCTTACTGTATGTCATAATCTGCTTGGGTAGTTTATAAGCCAACGGTATAGACAATAGACAATAGACCATAGGTGCAGGAGGAGGCCATTCGGACCTTCGAGCCAGCACCGCCATTCAATGTGATCATGGCTGATCATTCTCAATCAGTACCCCGTTCCTGCCCTCTCCCTATACCCCTGACTCCTTAAGAGCTCTATCTAGCTCTCTCTTGAATGCATTCAAAGAATTGGCATCCGCTGCCTTCTAAGGCAGAGAATTCCACAGATTCGCAACTCTCTGACTGAAAAGGTTTTTCCTCATCTCAGTTCTAAATGGCCTACCCCTTATTCTTAAACTGTGGCCCTTTGTTCTGGACTCCCCCAACATTGGGAACATGTTTCCTGCCTCTAACGTGTCCAACCCCTTAATAATCTTAAACGTTTCGATAAGATCCCCTCTCATCCATCTAAATTCCAGTGTATACAAGCCGAGTCGCTCCAGTCTTTGAACATATGACAGTCCCGCCATTCCGGGAATTAACCTAGTAAACCTACGCAACACGCCCTCAATAGCAAAAATATCCTTCCTCAAATTTGGAGACCAAAACTGCACACAGTACTCCAGGTGCGGTCTCACTAGGGCCCTGTACAACTGCAGAAGGACCTCTTTGCTCCTATACTCAACTCCTCTTGTTATGAAGGCCAACATTCCATTGGCTTTCTTCACTGCCTGCTGTACCTGCATGCTTCCTTTCAGTGACTGATGCACTAGGACACCCAGATCTCGTTGTACGTCCCCTTTTCCTAACTTGACACCATTCAGATAATACTCTGCCTTCCTATTCTTACCACCAAAGTGGATAACCTCACACTTATCCACATTAAACTGCATCTGCCATGCATCCGCCCACTCACACAACCTGTCCAAGTCACCCTGCAACCTCGTAGCATCTTCCTCACAGTTCACACTACCACCCAGCTTTGTATCATCTGCAAATTTGCTAATCGTACTTTTAATCCCTTCATCCAAGTCATTAATATATATTGTAAATAGCTGCGGTCCCAGCACCGAGCCTTGCGGTACCCCACTAGTTACTGCCTGCCATTCTGAAAGGGACCCATTTATCCCCACTCTTTGCTTTCTGTCTGTCAACCAATTTTCTATCCATGTCAGTACCCTACCTCCAATACCATGTGCTCTAATTTTGCCCACTAATCTCCTATGTGGAACCTTGTCGAAGGCTTTCTGAAAGTCAAGGTACACCACATCCACCGGCTCTCCCCTGTCAATTTTCCTAGTTATATCCTCAAAGAATTCCAGAAGGTTAGTCAAGCATGATTTTCCCTTCGTAAATCCATGCTGACTCGGAACGATTCTGTTACTACTATCCAAATGCTCTGCAATTTCGTCTTTTATAATTGAGTCCAGCATCTTCCCCACCACTGATGTCAGACTAACTGGTCTATAATTTCCCGTTTTCTCTCTCCCTCCTTTCTTAAAAAGTGGGACAACATTAGCTACCCTCCAATCCACAGGAACTGATCCTGAATCTATAGAACATTGGAAAATGCTCACCAATGCGTCCACAATTTCTAGAGCCACCTCCTTAAGTACTCTGGGCTGCAGACCATCAGGCCCTGGGGATTTAGCAGCCTTCAGTCCCATCAGTCTACCCAACACCATTTCCTGCCTAATGTGGATTTCCTTCAGTTCCTCCGTCACCCTAGGATGTCTTGCCACTAGAACATCTGGGAGATTGCTTGTATCTTCCTTAGTGAAGACAGATCCAAAGTACCGGTTCAACTCGTCTGTCATTCAATGTATGAACATTGAATTCTCCAATTTTAGATATCTGACCTATTAACCCCCTCCCCCCCCCCCCCCTCCTTATCCCCCTCTCTGCCCTGTGCCCAACCTGGATGTACTCCCTTCCCCCATCCCCTTCCACCCATATTCCTTCATCTGGCTTCACAATTTGCGACCTCTAGCTATTTCTCCTTATCTCTTTCATATTCTCACTTGAGGTGCAGTTCCGATTACAAGTTACAATGCAAAAGAAAATCGTAACGATCTCCCTCACTCACCAAAGCATAAAGCAATAAAACGTACAAAATTATCGTAGTCTTATACATATTAACCATAAATACACCTAATTCATATTTTTTAAAGCAGTATTTTCTTACCTCTCCGAAGCAAAACTGGAAAATACGGATGAAACACAGGTCTGTACACATGCAGCAAATCAGCCGGTGAGAATGTTTAGCCCCTGCAACCTAGGATCGGCGCATGCTCACTCGAGATACCGAACTGGCTTATACTCCCTCATCTCTATCCACCTATCACAAGCACTAAAGAAAGCTAATGGCATGTTGGCCTTCATAACAAGAGGATTTCAATTTAGGAGTAAAGAGGTTCTTCTGCGGTTAGATAGGGCCCTGGTAGGACCACATCTGGAGTATTGTGTACAGTTTTGGTCTCCTAATTTGAGGAAAGATATCCTTGTAATAGAGGCAGTGCAGCGTATCACGAGATTGATCCCTGGGATGACGGGACTGTCAAATGAGGAAAGATTGAAAATACTAGGCTTGTATTCACTGGAGTTTAGAAGGATGAGAGGGGATCTTATTGAAACATATAAAATTATAAACGTCTGGACAAGCAAGATGCAGGAAAATTGTTCCCAATGTTGGGGGAGTCCAGAACCAGGGGCCACAGTCTTAGAATAAAGGGGAGAATAAACTGAGGTGAGAAGGAACTTTTTCACCCAGAGAGTTGTGAATTTGTGGAATTCTCTGCCACAGAGGGCAGTGGAGGTCAAATCACTGGATGGATTTAAGAGAGAGTTAGATAGAGCTCTAGGGGCTAGTGGAATCAAGGAATATGGGGAGAAGGCAGGCACGGATTATTGATTGTGGACGATCAGCCATGATCACAATGAATGGCGGTGCTGGTTCGAAGGGCTGAATGGCCTCCTCCTGCACCTATTTTCTATGTTTCTATGTTGCCAGATATTGTCCTGCCCCCACCTCTCTTCCAGGAGTCTGAAGAAATGCTTCGACCTGACATGGTCTGCAATGGTCCACAATTGACCATTGTGGGCTCCATCTTTCCTGAGTAATTGATGCAGGCTGTGCTTCATTCCATACCTTCTCATACCTCTAGTTTCCCCCTCCCTGACTCTCAGTCTGATGAAGTCTCAACCCGAAACCTCACGCATTCGTTTTCTCCAATGATGCTGCCTGACTCACTGAGTTACTCCAGCATTTTGTGTCTATTCGCGACGCAAAACGTTGCCTATCCATGTTCACAAGTTCACAAGTTCACGTTATAGGAGTAGAGTTAGGCCATAGAGCCCATCAAGTCCATGCCATTCAATCCTGGCTGATCTCTGCCTCCAAATCACATTTTCCTGCCTTCTCCCTATAACCCTTGACACCCATTCTAATCAAGAATTTGTCTATCTTTGCCTTAAAAAATATCTACTGACCTGGCCTCCACAGCCCTCTGTGGCAATGAGTTTCACAGATTAACTACCCTCTGACTAAAGAGGTTCCTCCTCACCTCGTTTCTAAAAGAGCGCCCTTTAATTCTGAGGCTCTGACCACTGGTCCTAGACTCTCCCACCAGTGGAAACATCCTTTCCACATCCACCCTATGCCTTTCGTTATTCTGTAAGTTTCGATCAGGTCCCTACTCAATCTTCTAAACTCCAGCAAGTAGAGGTCCAGTGCTGTCAAGTGCTCATCATATGCTAACCTACTCATTCCTGGAATCAATCTTGTAAACCTCCTCTGGACCCTCTCCAGAGCCAGCACATCCTTCCTCAGATATGCACGGTAGCGCAGCGGTAGAGTTGCTGCTTTACAGCGAATGCAGCGCCGGAGACTCAGGTTCGATCCTGACTACGGGTGCTGCACTGTAAGGAGTTTGTACGTTCTCCCCGTGACCTGCGTGGGTTTTCTCCGAGATCTTCGGTTTCCTCCCACACTCCAAAGACGTACAGGTATGTAGGTTAATTGGCTGGGTAAATGTAAAAAAAAAAAAAAATTGTCCCTAGTGGGTGTAGGATAGTGTTAATGTACGGGGATCACTGGGCGGCACGGACTTGGTGGGCCGAAAAGGCCTGTTTCTGGCTGTATATATATGATATGATATGATATGGCGCCCAAATTTGCTCACTGTACTCCCAAGTGTGGCCTGACCAGTGGCTTACAGAGCCTCAGCATTACATTTTTGTTTTTGTATTCCAGTCTTGATATGACCAATTTGCCTTCCTTACTACCGATTCAACTTGCAAATGAACTTTTTGGGAGTCACAAGTCCCTTTGTGCCTCCGATTTCCGGATTCTCTCCATTTAGAAAATAATCTATGCCTTATTCTTATTACCAAAATGCATGACTCCACACTTTGCTACACTGAATTTCATCTGCCACTTCTCTGCCCACTCTCCTAACCTGTCCAAGTCCTTCTGCAGAGTCCTTGCTTCCTCTACACTGCCTGTCCCTCCACCTATCTTACAATCATCTGCAAACTTGGCCACAAAGCCTTCAATCCCCTTAACAAATCATTAATATACAACGTGAAGAGAAGCAACCTCAGCACAGACCCTTGTGGAACCACTAGTCAATAGTCAATATAGCCAATAGTCAATAATCAATTTTATTTGTCACATACACATAAATGTGCAGTGAAATGAATGATTACCCACAGTCCAACAATAAGAGCAATAAAAATATGCAATAACACACAATCATAAACCAACACCAAACAAAAAGAAACATCCATCACAGTGAGTCTCCTCCAGTCCCCTCCTCACTGTGATGGAAGACCAGAATGTCTTTTCTCTTCCCCTGCCATCTTCTCCCGCGGTCAGGCTGTTGAGGTTGCCACGTTCCAGGCCCCGCCGGACGGTGAAAGGTCTGCCGGACGGTGAAAAGGCCGACCCAAGCCCCGCGATCGAGGGCGGACGAAGACGCTGCCGCGGCACGTCGGGGCGGTCGGGGCTCCTGACATTGAAGCCCCCGCCGGGCAGAGAAAATCCCTATTTCAGGCCGCGCCGGATGGTGAAAGGTCCGTAGTGGGCCGACCCAAGCCCCGTGATTCGGGGCGGGTGAAGACGCTGCCGCTGCCGGAGCTCCCGATGTCGGCCCCCACCCAGGGGCCTGCGAGCTTCCGATATCCACGCGGCCCACAGCCCGTGGCTGAAGAAGCCTCCGAAGGCGAGTCACAGCCGCACTCGCAGCGCCACCACAGCCTCCGAAGGCAGCCAGCTCCGCAGATGGTAAGTCTGCGAACCAGAGCCCAGGTGGTCCCAGCTGGAGGCCGCTAACTCCAGGTGTTTGGCCGATGGTAGGCCGCAGCAGGAACGGAGACACCACCCAGAAACAAAGGTCGCGGCTCC
The DNA here is from genome assembly GCF_053455715.1 of Rhinoraja longicauda. NCBI lineage: Eukaryota > Metazoa > Chordata > Chondrichthyes > Rajiformes > Arhynchobatidae > Rhinoraja > Rhinoraja longicauda. The sequence continues at coordinate 29,291,196 of NC_135984.1, forward strand.
GTTCGGAAGAGACAATTTTACAGTTCCCCCCCCCCCCACACACATAGTACACAACCACAAAAAACACCACATCATATCTAAACACTACAATTAAGGCAGCCAACCTGAACAAGCACCTTTTATTGCAACATTTTGCCTTCTGCCATCCAGCCAACCTGCTATCCATGCTAGTATCTTCCTTTTAATACCATGGGCTCTCATCTTCCCAAGCAGCCTGACATGCAACACCTTATCGAAGACCTTCTAAAAATCTCCAGAGATGTTCACTTGAGATGCTGCTTGACACGCTGAGTTACTCCAACACTTTGAGTCTTTATTTGCAAACCAGCATCTGCAGTTCCTTGTGTCAACATTCTGAAGATGGTTCTCTTCAAAAATCATAATAAATCAATGTAGATATTGACAACACTGTACCCATGGAAGAAATGGATACAAAAAAGTTCACAGTAAATCTAAAGACGAAGTTCAGAAATACCTCTGGCTAATTTGATAATGGTGTTTTCCTCAAATTACTGCGGTGCCTTTTGGAACAATATAATCAACGAATGCACGACCTTCTAGGTTAACACATTCCAGCATCAGTAATTTGTTGAAGTTATGATTTATTATCACTCAGTAACTTGTATCTTCTTGCCTCTTCTTATGAAACAGTGATCACAACAAATTCCAGAGAGCTTCAGCGTTTCACCAGTTGTCAAGGAATGTTACAGCGGAACCTGGTTCCTTCCTCTCCTTTACAATCGTGCAGCACAGAAACAGCTCCCTCAGCCCACCCCTCCAAGATGCCCATCTGTACGATCCCAGTCGGCCTGCTCTCTCCACCTTTCCTAACCACGTACAGTACCTGTCCAAATGCTTTTTCAACAGTAATTTTACCTGTCTCTATCACCACCTCTGGCAGCTTATACTAAATAACCACCATCAAATGACAAAGTGCAAAATCTTTACCCCTCAAATCTCCTTTAAAATGCTCTCTTCTCACCTTAAACTGCCCTCTATTTCAGACTGAAGGATCTCAACCCAAAACGTCACCTATTCCTTTTCGCCAGAGATGCTGCCTCGCAGCTTTTTGTGTCTATCTTTGGTGTAAACCAACATCTGCAGTTCCTTCCTACTCCCTCTATTTCAAAGCTCCCTTTGCATGAAGAAAAGACCCTGACTATCTATGTATAGGAAAAAAACTGCAGATGCTGGTTAAAATCGAAGGTAGACACAAAAAGCTGGAGTAACTCAGCGGGTCAGCCAGTATCTCGGGTGGTCCCACCCCCTCCCCTGACATCAGTCTGAAGAAGGATCTCAACCCCAAACTTCACCAATTCCTTCTCTCCCGAGATGCTGGCTGACCCACTGAGTTACTCCAGCTTTTTATGTCTACCTTGACTATGTCTGCCCATCATAATTTTATAAAAACTCTTAAGTTCATATGATGGGCTGTGTCCCAGGTTATTCAAGGAGCCTTGAAGATCTTTGTGTCCTCTCTGGCCAGAGGCAGGGTCCCGGACAACCGGAGAGCTGCTAATGCTCTTCCTTTGCCTAAGAAGGGAAATAGGGAAAATTTCTGGAAATCATAGGCCGATGATCCTCACTGCAGTGGTAGGGATGCAGCTTGGAGAGGGTTTCAGGATAGAAATTACTTGCATTTTGTATATGGCTGAATTAAGGATAGTCAGCGTGTTTTTTGAGGCTGTGAAGGTGGTGATTGATGAGATTAGGGCAGTGGATGTTGATTACATGAACATTAGAAAGGCTTTTAATAAGTCCCCTCATGGTAGACTGATGCAGAAAATGACGCTGGATGGTGCAATGGATCAGTGGTGAGACCCTTGTTGTCTGTGATACATAGATGGTGCAATGGATCAGTGGTGAGACCCTTGTTGTCTGTGATATATAGATAGTGCAAGGGGTCAGTGGTGAGACCCTTGTTGTCTGTGATATATAGATAGTGCAAGGGGTCAGTGGTGAGACCCTTGTTGTCTGTGATATTTATAAATTAATTTGAGGATGTAGAACAGTTGGTTTGTAAATTTGCAGACAACACCAGACAATGTGAACTGTGAGGGAGATGCTATGAGGTTGCAGGGTAAATTGGACAGGTTGTGTGAGTGGGCGGATGCATGGCAGATGCAGTTTAATGTAGATAAGTGTGAGGTTATCCACTTTGGTGGTAAGAATAGGAAGGCAGATTTTATCTGAATGGTGTCAAGTTAGGAAAAGGGGATGTACAACGAGATCTGAGTGTCCTAGTGCATCAGTCACTGAAAGGAAGCATGCAGGTACAGCAGGCAGTGAAGAAAGCCAATAGAATGTTGGCCTTCATAACAAGAGGGGTTGAGTATAGGAGCAAAGAGGTCCTTCTGTAGTTGTACAGGACCCTAGTGAGACCGCACCTGGAGTACTGTGTGCAGTTTTGGTCTCCAAATTTGAGGGAGGATATTCTTGCTATTGAGGGCGTGCAGCGTAGGTTTACTAGGTTGATTCCCGGAATGGCAGGACAGTCATATGTTGAAAGACTGGAGCGACTAGGCTTGTATACACTGGAATTTAGAAGGATGAGAGGGGATCTTATCGAAACATATAAGATTATTAAGGGGTTGGACACGTTAGAGGCAGGAAACATGTTCCCAATGTTGGAGGAGTCCAAAACAAGGGGCCACAGTTTAAGAATAAGGGGTAGGCCATTTAGAATGGAAATGAGGAAAAACGTTTTCAGTCAGAGAGTTGTGAATCTGTGGAATTCTCTGCCTCAGAAGGCAGTGGAGGCCAATTCTCTGATTGCATTCAAGAGAGAGCTAGATAGAGCTCTTAAGGATAGCGGAGTCAGGGTGTATGGGGAGAAGGCAGGAATGGGGTACTGATTGAGAATGATCAGCCATGATCACATTGAATGGCTCGAAGGGCCGAATGACCTATTCCTGCACCTATTGTCTATTGTCCTCCACAAGGGTAACTATAGGAAGGCACTGCAGATGCTGGTTCATTGAATTGAATTGAATACTTTATTGTCACATGTGACAAGTAACAATGAAAATATTTGCGTGCATACTCAAGGTATGCAAATGATAGACCATTAAGAACGCTTACAAAGTTACAAATCAAACCCCCTTTGTTCTTCCCCCCTCCCCCTCCCTCAGGGCGGTCTCCTCGCGCCTGGGGCTTCCTTTATATCATATCATCATATCATATATATACAGCCGGAAACAGGCCTTTTCGGCCCTCCAAGTCCGTGCCGCCCAGTGATCCCCGCACATTAACACTATCCTACACCCACTAGGGACAATTTTTACATTTGCCCAGCCAATTAACCTACATACCTGTACGTCTTTGGAGTGTGGGAGGAAACCGAAGATCTCGGAGAAAAACCACGCAGGTCACGGGGAGAACGTACAAACTCCTTACAGTGCAGCACCCGTAGTCAGGATCGAACCTGAGTCTCCGGCGCTGCATTCGCTGTAAAGCAGCAACTCTACCGCTGCGCTACTGTGCCGCCCTACGTCGAAGATCGACACCAAAAGCTGGAGTAACTCAGCGGGTCAGGCAGCATCTCTGGGAAGAAGGAATGGGCGACATTTTGTTCGAGATCCTGCAGACCCTTGCGTAAATCAGATGTTATGTAGGTCAGAAATGGAAGTATTACTGCTCACATGTAAATTTACTGTTCATACTGTGTAATACCAGTGGGAGACCACGTGGGGAGCTCCAAGGTGGAGACAACGGGTGAAGCTTCAGCATGGGGATAACGGGTGGAGCTGCAGCATGGAGAGCACGGGGGAGCTCCAAGGTGGAGATCACTTGGGAAGCTCCAAGGTGGAGACCACGGGTGGGGCTCCGACACGCAAGTTGGGGAGTGCCTGTAATTGATGGAATAGAGGGCACTGAGGAAGTCTGTAAAAGGATATCAATTTGTTACAGATACTGTATGGGTGGAGAAATGACAGATGGAGTTTCATCTAGTAAATGTGAAGTGTTGGACTTTGGGAGGTTAAATGTAAGGGGAAAGCATACAGTAATGGCAGAACTCTTAACAGCACTGATGTACAGGGAAATCTTGGGCTCAAGTCCATAGTTCCCCGAAGTGGCAACACAAGTGGATCGAGTGGTAAAGAGGGCATATGGTATGCTTGTCTTCATCGGTCAGGGTATTGAGTATAGGCATCAGGAAGTCATGTTATAGCTTTATAAAACTTTGGTTAGGTCACTTTTATAGTGTGAAGTTAGAGGGAGGATGTGGAGGAATTGGAGAGGGTGCTGCAGATGACCTGGATTGGAGGATATATGTACAGGAGAGGTTTGACAAACGTGAATAGTTTTCACTGAAGTGTCAGAGGCTGAGGGGTGCCCTGATAGAACTATATAAAATTATGAGAGCCATTGATGGGGTAGACAGTCAGAGCCTTTTTCCCCGGTGTGGAAATGTCAATCACTAGAGGGCATAGTTTAAAGGTAAGAGGGGCAAAGTTCAAAGTCCGGATATGTGCAGTTCAGGTTTTCTAACATAGAGGGTGGTGGGTGCCTGGAACACGCTGTCACGGGTGGTGGTAGAAGCAGATGTGATAGTGGTGTTTACGAGGGTTTTACATAGGCACCTGGGTATTGTTAAAGAAAACTTTAAAACACACCACAAAGATCGGGAAAGGCAGTCAAAACTTTATTTAAGAGCGTCAAATACAGCGATCGCTGATTGCAATCTAGCAGATTGCTCAACAAACAAAGATTCATCAGTTCCTTACATACAGAATCTCCCTTTAGATGCGTTGTTTACCGCTGCAGGCACTTTTTCCTTCTTCAGAATGTTCTTACAAGTATAAATCATGCACCTTCGAAAGATACAGGTCAACAAACATAGCTCAATCCCACCCCATTGCAGATAAACAGATCTCCTGTTACCCTTTCAACCTCATTTTATTGTTTTACAATTGCCATTTGTCCTTCACAATATTCAGTGAATGGAGGGATATGGATCACATGCAGGCAGAGGAGATTAGAAACAACAGTGACCACAGGTGGGTCAGAACTGCCCTGTTTAACATTCTCCTTCACATTCCTTTTGTCATTTAACAGTTCCTCTAAGCTGACCTTTCCCCAATCCATCCTCTTCTTTGGAACCCACTTCCATCTTCTCTTGTAAGACCCGTTGAACATTCCCAGTTCTGAAATGGAGGAGGCCCAGGACAAAAAGGTCAGTGTGGGAATGGGAGGGGGAGTTAAAGTGTTGAGCAACCGGGAAATCAGGTAGGTTTAGGCGGACCAAGCGGAGGTGTTCAGCGAAACGATCGCCAAGCCTGCGCTTGGTCTGGCCGATATGCAGGAGTTCACACCTGGAACAGTGGATACAGTAGATGAGGTTGGAGGAGGAGGTGCAAGTTCACACCTGGAACAGTGGATACAGTAGATGAGGTTGGAGGAGGAGGTGCAAGTGAATTTCTGCCTCTCCTGAAAAGACAGTTGAGGTCCTTGGATGGAGTCGTGGGGGGAGGTAAAGGGACAGGTGTTGCATTTCCTGCGGTTGCCAGTGAAAGTACCTGGGGAGGGGGTGGGAAGGTACAAGTTGACCAGGGAGTTGCGGAGGGAGCCGTCTGTTTGGAAAGCAGAAAGGGGTGGAGGTGGGAAGATGTGGCCAGTAGGTTTCTCATGGTCTATCCATGCCCTGTTTGGATGCCCACAACTTTCTCCGCTCCAAAGGAAAATGAACCCAACCTATGCCGTCTCTCCTCAAAACAGAAACCCTCTATCCTGCAACCACTTGCTGAATCTACTCTGCATCTTCTCCAATGCAATCACATCAGTGACAACCCAGACTGAACTCTACTCCAGCTGTGGCTAACGGACAGCATCCATCAGTTTACCATATGTATAAGAAAATAACTGCAGATGCTGGTACAAATCGAAGAAGGGTCTGAAGAAGGGTCTCGACCCGAAACGTCACCCATTCCTTCTCTCCCGAGATGCTGCCTGACCTGCTGAGTTACTCCAGCATTTTGTGAATAAATACCATCAGTTTACCATAATCTCCCTGCTCGTATATTCGACACAGTGGCTAATCAAGGCAAGTATTCAGTATAGACACAAAAAGCTGAATGGGTTAGACAGCATCTCTGGAGAAAAGGAATAGGTGACATTTCAGGTCGAGACCCTTCTTCAGACTGAGAGTCAGAGGAAAAGGAAATGAGAGATATAGACGGTGAAGTAGAGAAATATAGAACAAATGAATGAAAGATGTGCAAAAAAGTAACGATGATAAAGGAAACAGGCTGTTTGCAAGGTGATAACGAGAAGACGGTGCGACTTGGGTGGGGGAGGAAGGAGAATGCAGGGGTTACTTGAAGTTAGAGAAATCAATAATCATACCAATTTGCATTTAGCCTCACTCTGACAATGGGGAGGCCTAGGACAGAAAGGTCTGTGTAGGAATGAGAAGGGGAATTAAAGTGTCTGGCAATCGGGAGATCATGTAGGTTCAGGCAGACTGAGCGAAGGTGTTCAGCGAAATGATCGCCCAGTCTTCATTTGGTCTTGCCGATGTATACGAGTCCACATCTTGAACAGTGGAAACAGTAGATGAGGTTGGAGGAGGTGCAAGTGAACCTGTGCCTAACCTGAAAGGACAGTCGGAGTCCCTGGACTGAGTCGAGGAAGGGGGTATAGGGACAGGTGTTGCATCTTCTGCGGTTGCAGGGGAAGGTACCTGGGGAGGGGGTGGGTTGGCTGGGAAGGGATGTTAACCAGGGAGTGTGGAGGGAACGGTCTCTGCAGAAGACGGAAAGAGGTGGAGATGGGAAGATGTGACTAGTGGTGGGATCCTGTTGGAGGTGGCGTAAATGTCGGAGGAATAATGTGTTGTATGCGACAGCTGATGGGGTGGAAGTTAAGGACTAGGGAGACTCTGTTTCTGTTGAGACTAGGGGCAGAGAGAGCTAGGGCGGAGCTGCGGGGTACCGAGGAGACACGAGTGAGGGCCTCGTCTATGATGGGAGAGGGGAACCCCCGTTCCTTAAAGAATGAGGACATCTCGGATATCCTGGTATGGAACACCTTATATTGGGCGCAGATGTGGCGTAGATGGAGGAATTGGGAGTAGAGGGTAGAATCTTTGCAGGAAGCAGAGTGGGAAGAAGTGTAGTTGAGATAGTTGTGGGAATCAATGGGTTTGTAATAGACGTCAGTCGATACTCTATCTCCTGTGATGGAGACGGTGAAATCAAAAAGGGGAGGGAGGTGTCGGAAATGAATTTGAGTGTAGGATGGAAATTGATGAAGTCCATAAGTTCTGCATAGGTGCAGGAGGCAGTACTAATGCCTTCCACACTCACATCCAATGATCCACTCACATCACTGCTTACAGCTTTCAATCACAAACCCCTCCCCCCCCCACCCCCACCCCCCGCCCCAACATAATCCTATGCCTCATGTTGCCAAGCAAACTTCAGATATAATTTGTGAAATTGCCCTGGATCCCATGGCCTTAGATCTTTTGAACCAGTCTCCAATCTGGGATCTTGTCTAAGACCTTGCTGAAGTTCACATAGGATATAGGTATTGATTTATTTTTGTCACATGCTGAGATACAACATAATAACTTTGATTCATAAGCGATAGGAGCAGAATTAGGCCATTTGGCCCATCAAGTCTACTCCACCATTCAATCATGGCTGGGTTTTTTTTCCCTCTCAACACCATTCTCCTGCCTTCTCCCCTTAAACCCTGACATACATACTAATCAAAAATCTATCATCAATTTCTGCCTTAAAAGTATCCATTGTCAGCCTCCACAGCCTTCTGTGGCAATGATTTCCACAGATTCATCACCCTCTGATTAAAGAAATTCCATCTAATCTCCTTCCTAAAGGTACATCCTTTTATTTCTGAGAGCTGGTCACATCCAAGCCCTGGAAACCAGACCCGGGTAACACCCTCACTGCACCTCCACAACCCACCATGAACCTGTCCCAATGAGTTCCACACCTCCTCCCATACACCAAGGCTCCACTTCCCAGGCTTAAACGATCAAATCCATGATCACAGCTACCAAACTCTAGGCTTTGAAATCCAGGGCCAACCTGGGACATCAGAACATGAAACATAAAGGACAGGAGCACAGGAGGAGTACAGTGCAGGAAAGGCCTTTCGGGCCTACAATATCTGTGATAAACATGATGCCAAGGTAAATTAATCTCCTCTGCATGCATGTGATCCATATCCCTTCTTTACCTCATATCTATGTGCCTATCCTCAAGCCTCTTAAATGCCACTATAGTATATGCCTTCACCACCACCGTGTAGTGCATTCCAGACATCCATCACTTTCTCTGTAAAAAACTTGACTCACACATCACCTTCCCGCTCTCACCTTAAATCTATGCCCTCTAGTCAGTAGGCCATAGACAATAGGTGCAGGAGGAGGCCATTCGGCCCTTCGAGCCAGCACCGCCATTCAATGTGATCATGGCTGATCATTCTCAATCAGTACCCCGTTCCTGCCTTCTCCCCATACCCCCTGACTCCGCTATCCGTAAGAGCTCTATCTAGCTCTCTCTTGAATGCATTCAGAAAATTGGCCTCCACTGCCTTCTGAGACAGAGAATTCCACAGATTCACAACTCTGACTGAAAAAGTTTTTCCTCATCTCAGTTATACAAATTAGCATACAAATTAGCAAGAAAAAGCAGCCTACCAGAGGACTGGGAGAAATTCAGAGTCCAGCAGAGGAGGACAAAGGGCTTAATTAGGAAAGGGAAAATAGATTATGAAAGAAAACTGGCAGGGAACATAAAAACTGACTGCAAAAGCTTTTATAGATATGTGAAGAGAAAAAGATTAGTTAAGACAAATGTAGGTCTCTTACAGTCAGAAACAGGTGAATTGATCATGGGGAACAAGGACATGGCAGACCAATTGAATATCTACTTTGGTTCTGTCTTCACGAAGGAAGACATAAATAATCTGCAGGAAATAGCAGGGGACCGGGGGTCAAATGAGATGGAGGAACTGAGTGAAACCCAGGTTAGTCGGGAAGTGGTGTTAGGTAAATTGAATGGATTAAAGGCCGATAAATCCCCAGGGCCAGATAGGCTGCATCCCAGAGTGCTTAAGGAGGTAGCCCCAGAAATAGTGGATGCATTAGTGATAATTTTTCAAAACTCTTTAGATTCTGGAGTAGTTCCTGAGGATTGGAGGGTAGCTAATGTAACCCCACTTTTCAAAAAGGGAGGGAGAGAGAAAACGGGTAATTATAGACCAGTTAGTCTAACATGGTAGTGGGGAAAATGCTAGAGTCAGTTATTAAAGATGGGATAGCATCACATTTGGAAAGTGGTGAAATCATTGGACAAAGTCAGCATGGATTTATGAAAGGTAAATCATGTCTGACGAATCTTATAGAATTTTTCGAGGATGTAACTAGTAGAGTGGATAAGGGAGAACCAGTGGATGTGTTATATCTGGACTTCCAGAAGGCTTTCGACAAGGTCCCACATAAAAGTATGCAAACTTAAAGCACACGGTATTGTGGGTTCAGTATTGATGTGGATAGAGAACTGGCTGGCAGACAGGAAGCAAAGAATAGGAATAAACGGGTCCTTTTCAGAATGGCAGGTAGTGACTAGTGGGGTACCGCAAGGCTCAGTGCTGGGACCCCAGCTATTTACAATATATATTAATGATTTGGACGAGGGAATTGAATGCAACATCTCCAAGTTTGCGGATGACACGAAGCTGGGGGGCAGTGTTAGCTGTGAGGAGGATGCTAGGAGGCTGCAACGTGACTTGGATAGGTTAGGTGAGTGGGCAAATGCATGGCAGATGCAGTATAATGTGGATAAATGTGAGGTTATCCACTTTGGTGGCAAGAACAGGAAAGCAGACTATTATCTGAATGGTGGCCGATTAGGAAAAGGGGAGATGCAACGAGACCTGGGTGTCGTGGTACACCAGTCATTGAAAGTAGGCATGCAGGAGCAGCAGGCAGTGAAGAAAGTGAATGGTATGTTGGCATTCATAGCGAGGGGATTTGAGTATAGGAGCAGGGAGGTTCTGCTGCAGTTGTACAGGGCATTGGTGAGACCACACCTGGAGTATTGCGTACAGTTTTGGTCTCCTAATCTGAGGAAAGACATTCTTGCCATAGAGGGAGTACAGAGAAGGTTCACCAGATTGATTCCTGGGATGGCAGGACTTTCATATGAAGAAAGACTGGATAGACTCGGCTTGTACTCGCTGGAATTTAGAAGATTGAGGGGGGATCTTATAGAAACTTACAAAATTCTTAAGGGGTTGGACAGGCTAGATGCAGGAAGATTGTTCCCGATGTTGGGGAAGTCCAGAACAAGGGGTCACAGTTTAAGGATAAGGGGGAAGTCTTTTAGGACCGAGATGAGAAAGTTTTTTTTCACACAGAGAGTGGTGAATCTGTGGAATTCTCTGCCACAGAAGGTAGTTGAGGCCAGTTCATTGGCTATATTTAAGAGGGAGTTAGATGTGGCCCTTGTGGCTAAAGGGATCAGGGGGTATGGAGAGAAGGCAGGTACAGGATACTGAGTTGGATGATCAGCCATGATCATATTGAATGGCGGTGCAGGCTCGAAGGGTCGAATGGCCTACTACTGCACCTATTTTCTATGTTTCTATGTTTCTAAATGGCCTACCCCTTATTCTTAAACTGTGGCCCCTTGTTCTGGACTCCCCCAAGATTGGGAACATGTTTCCTGCCTCTAACGTGTCCAACCCCTTAATAATCTTATACGTTTCGATAAGATCCCCTCTCATCCTTCTAAATTCCAGTGTATACAAGTCTAGTCGCTCAAGTCTTTCAACATATGACAGTCCCGCCATTCCGCGAATTAACCTAGTAAACCTACGCTGCACGTCCTCAATAGCAAGAATATCCTTCCTCAAATTTGGAGACCAAAACTGCACACAGTACTCCAGGTGCGGTCTCACTAGGGCCCTGTACAACTGCAGAAGGACCTCTTTGCTCCTATATTCAACTCCTCCTGTTATGAAGGCCAACATTCCATTGGCTTTCTTCACTGCCTGCTGTACCTGCATGCTTCCTTTCAGTGACTGATCCTCTAAGACACCCAGATTTCGTTGTACGTCCCCTGTTCCTAACTTGACACCATTCAGATAATACTCCGCCTTCCTAATCTTACCACCAAAGTGGATAACCTCACACATATCCACATTAAACTGCATCCGCCATGCATCTGCCCACTCACACAACCTGTCTAGGTCACCCTGCAACCTCATAGCAACTTCCTCATAGTTCACACTACCACCCAGCTTTGTATCATCTGCAAATTTGCTAATCGTACTTTTAATCCCTTCATCCAAGTCATTAATGTATATTATAAATAGCTGCGGTCCCAGCACCGAGCTTTGCTGTACCCCACTAGTTACTGCCTGCCATTCTGAAAGGGACCCATTTATCCCCACTCTTTGCTTTCTGTCTGTCAACCAATTTTCTATCCATGTCAGTACCCTACCTCCAATACAATGTGCTCTAATTTTGCCCACTAATCTCCTATGTGGAACCTTGTCAAAGTTTTTCTGAAAGTCAAGGTACACCACATCCACCGGCTCACCCCTGTCAATTTTCATAATTACATCCTCAAAGAATTCCAGAAGATTAGTCAAGCATGATTTCCCCTTTGTAAATCCATGCTGACTCGGAACGATCCTGTTACTACTATCCAAATGCTCCGCAATTTCGTTTTTTATAATTAACTCCAGCATCTTCCCCACCACTGATGTTAGACTAACTGGTCTATAATTTCCCGTTTTCTCTCTCCCTCCTTACTTAAAAAGTGGGTCAACATTAGCTACCCTCCAATCCACAGGAACTGATCCTGAATCTATAGAACATTGGAAAATGATCACCAATGCGTCCACAATTTCTAGCGCCACCTCCTTAAGTACTCTGGGATGCAGACCATCAGGCCCTGGGGATTTATCAGCCTTCAGTCCCATCAGTCTACCCAACACCATTTCCTGCCTAATGTGGATTTCCTTCGGTTCCTCCGTCACCCTAGGATCTCTGGCCACTAGAACACCTGGGAGATTGCTTGTATCTTCCTTAGTGAAGACAGATCCAAAGTACCGGTTCAACTCTGCCATTTCCTTGTTCCCCATAATAAATTCCCCTGCTTTTGTCTTCAAGGGGCCCACATTTGCCTTGACTATTTTTCCCTCTTCACATACCTAAAAAAGCTTTTACTATCCTCCTTTTATTATTGGCTAGTTTACCCTCGTACCTCATCTTTTCTCCCCGTATTGCCTTCTTAGTCATCTTCTGTTGCTCTTTAAAAGAGTCCCAATCCTCTGGCTTCCCACTCTTCTTTGCTTTGTTGTACTTCTTCTCTTTTATTTTTATGTTGTCCTTGACTTCCCTTGTCAGCCACGGGTGTCTCTTACTCCCCTTGGAATCTTTCCTCCTCTTTGGGATAAATTGATCCTGCAACTTCTGCATTGTTCCCAGGAATACCTGCCATTGCTGTTCCACCGTCTTCCCTGCTAGGGCCTCCTTCCAGTCAATTCTGGCCAGCTCCTGCCTCATGCCTCTGTAATCCCCTTTGCTATACTGTAATTAGTCTTAGACATTTCCACCCTGGGTTAAAGTTTCTGACTGTCTACCCTATCTATGTTTCTCATCATTTTATATCCCTCTGTGAGGTCTCCTCTCAGTATCTAACATTCCAGAAAAAAACAATCCAAGTCTGTCAAATCTCTCCTTGCAGCTAATACCGTTTAATGCAGGCTGCTTTCCAGTAAATCTCTTCTGCGTCCTCTCCAAATCTTTCTCTGGGTGCTCCGGTTTCCTCCCACATTCCAAAGATGTACAGGTTTGTAGGCTAATTGGCTCGGTAAAATTATAAATTGTCTCTAGTGTGTGTGGGATAACATTAGTGTGCGGGAATCGCTGGTCAGCACGGACTCGGTGGGCCGATGAGCCTGTTTCCGCGCTGTTTCTCTAAACTAAACTGAACTAAACTTAAGTTGCATCATTCCTTTGCCCCATGTCTCTAGGATGTAATCCCTGGTTCCCACATGACCTTCCGCCCAGCCGAAATCTCCAGGGACCACTTTCTCACGATTCCATTAATGTCCAGCTCAGGATGCAACCTTGACCACTGTCGCCCCCTGACCTTCAGTGACCACCAAGCCAACCAGGCACTCAAGCACCAGCCCCCTCTCCTTTCCCAGCGTTCCCGCCCACCAGCCCCCTCTCCTTTCCCAGCGTTCCCGCCCACCAGCCCCCACTCCTTTCCCAGCGTTCCCGCCCACCAGCCCCCACTCCTTTCCCAGCGTTCCCGCCCACCAGCCCCCACTCCTTTCCCAGCGTTCCCGCCCACCAGCCCCCTCTCCTTTCCCAGCGTTCCCGCCCACCAGCCCCCACTCCTTTCCCAGCGTTCCCGCCCACCAGCCCCCACTCCTTTCCCAGCGTTCCCGCCCACCAGCCCCCACTCCTTTCCCAGCGTTCCCGCCCACCAGCCCCCTCTCCTTTCCCAGCGTTCCCGCCCACCAGCCCCCACTCCTTCCCCAGCGTTCCTGACTACGCTGAAGCTCGGGAAACAGCGCCCGCCCCACCTCTTGCAACATTTATTTTGCAGCTGTGAAGCTTATTTCTGAACAGCTCTTCTTCTGTAATGGCCCAATACGAGAGCAGCCTCCCACCTGGTTCAGCGCTAGAATTGCTGCCTTACAGCGCTTTCAGCGCCAGAGACCCGGGTTCAATCCTGACTAGTGGTTCTCTCTGTATGGATTTTTTGTACGTTCTCCCCGTGACCTGCGTGGGTTTTTCTCCGAGATCTTCAGTTTCCTCCCACACGCCAAAGACAGACAGGTTTGTAGGTAAATTGGCTTGGTATAAATGTAAACTGTCCCTAGTGTTAATGAGCGGGGATCACTGGTCGGTGTGGACTTGGTGGGCCGAAGAGCCTGCTTCTGCGCTGTATCACTAAACTAAACTAAACTAACATTGATGATCAATGACAGAGAAGCAACCTTCATTGATCCAGAAGTTTACTCAAACATTTTAAAAAATCATGTAGGCTAGGGTTGAAATTATGAGAGAAATCGCTAAATTATCAAAGGTTAAGGGCTGATGGAAATGGTTGTTTAGATGGTTCAGGAAGTTGGAGAGAACATTGCCTCTAGCAGGGGAGTCTAGAACTAAGAGAATTCTAAATGTTGCTGATCTTTGGGGTCAATTAAAAGTTTTAAAATTGAGATTCTTAACCTTGTACAGGGTGTGGGTATTGTTAAGGTGACAGAACCACAGTGTCAGAGACGAGTACACAACAGCCATGGTCCATTCAAAGGTCTTTGATGGGCTGAGTATATATATATATATATATATATATATATATATATATATATATATATATATATATATATAGTTATCTTTACTAAAAAGTGGTGAGAATGAATTGTTCGCTACCACATGGATCAGCAGAGGCAATGATCAACGATGCATTCAGAGATGAAGGATTTATACACGAATGAAAAAGAAAGAGGAATATGATGAAGGATGCCAGGGACACGACCCACGAAACCCACGAGTGCTCCATATCCCCTAACCGTCTTTGCAAATCAGCGCAGCCCTGCTCAGATATACGTGGCTGTACTTCCTGCCACATCAGGATTCTCCACTAGTTGCCGCACCTCATTCGGTTCCCATGATCCATTCAGTTATGCAAAGCTTCCACTCACTTCACCGCACTCAACCGGTCCACCTCAGACACACGCCCACCAGCCTACCGGCTACCACCGGCCCACTGGCTACCACCGGCTACCACTGGCCCACCGGCTACCACCGGCTACCACCGGCTACCACTGGCCCACTGGCTACCACCGGCCCACCGGCCCACTGGCCATCACCGGCCCACGACACAAACCAAAGCAACTCACCACCTTTTTCCACTTCATCCTTCGGTTCTGGTACCAGGTTTTCACTTGGAGCTGAGTTAATCCCAGTGACTGTGCCAAGTCCAACCTGAAAGCCACACAAAACAAATCCTAAATATCTTTATATTCTTGGTAAATCTTGTCCCGCCCCCACTTCTCTTTTCCTCTTTTGCAGATCCCCCACCGACCCCCCCCCACCCCCCCCGACCCCCACCCCCCCCCCGCCCCCCCCCCACTCCACTGCAATCAGTCAGAAAAAACTGTCTATGTTGGCACCTTGTGTTTTGCTCAAGTTTCCAGCATCTGCAATAACTTGTATTTCTTTCTATTCCCATCCTATTGTTTCTGTTTGCTGTGAGTTGTGAAATAATTAAATGTTTCTTTTTACACAGATAGACACAAAATGCTGCATCTCAGCAGGACAGGCAGCATCTCTGGAGAGAAGGAATGGGTGGCGTTTCAGGTCATGACCTTTCTTCAGACTGAGAATTAGGGGAGAGGGAGACTAGAGATACGAAAGGGTAAGGTGTGAAAACAGATCAAAGCGGACGCCGATCAAGGAAATGCAGAAAGGTACATTGTTAGCTGAGGGGAAGGTGAGAATGATGCATACAATCAGTAAATTTAATCAGGAGGACAGTGAAACTAGTCGGAGATCTAGGGTGGGGGAGGGACAAAGAGAGAGGGAAAGCAAGGGTTACATGAGGTTAGCGAAGTTAATGTCCATACCACTGGGATGTAAGCTGCCCAAGCAAAATATGTGGTGCTGTTCCTCCAATTTGCGTTGGGCCCCACTCTGACAGTGGAGGAGGTCCAGGACAGAAAGGTCAGTGTGGAAATGAGAGGGTGAGTTGAAGTATTTAGCAACTGGGAGATCGCGTAGACCTATAGGATGCCATTGGGATTTATATTAGGAGATTGGAAGTTGTTTCAATCAGATCAGCCGAAATCTTCTTGTACAGAACACACTTTAGGGGCCAAATGACCTACTCCTGCTGCTGATGTATGTTTCCCTTTAGTTTCAGCTTTAGATTCTGTACACTGTGGATAGCTTGATTGTATTGTCTTTCCGCTGACTGATTAACACGCAACAAAAGCTTTTCACTGTACCTTGTACACACGTGACAATAAACTAAACACAACTCAACTCTGATTTGTCACTTTATTCCATCAGTCACATCTAATTAAGTGGAATGCTTATGCCCAAACACTTCTAAAATATTTATCACCTTTTTCTTGCATTTCCGTCCCAGTAAAGGCAAGTTGTTTTACACAGAGAGTGGTGGGTGCCTAGAACACACTGCACAGAGAGTGGTGGGTGCCCAGAACACACTGCACAGAGAGTGGTGGGTGCCTAGAACACACTGCCAGGGGTAGTAGTGGAGGCACATACCATAGTAGCATTTAAGAAGCTTTCAGACAGGCACGTGGATATGCAGGGAATGCAGTGGTTTGGATCATGTGCAGGCAGATGAGATTAGTTTATCTGGTCACATAAATCTGGTTGGGGCCTCTTCTGTGCTGTACTGTTCTATGTTCACAAACATTTCATTCACTAGGTTGTACTTTTCGATGTTCTTATCTTCCTTACTTTTATTCTTACCCATGTTTATATTTTAAAAGTAATTGTGATGATCCAAAGAATAAAATTAAATGTGAAAGAGGCCTTTAGGGCATTGAGGTAATCGCTGGAAAAAACCCAGCTCTAAAAGAGTTTGTGACAAGATACCTCGTAGAAAACTTCAGCAGGAAATGAACCAACTTCCCCATTTGTGTTTCCTTCTTTGGAAGAAGGATGCAGAAATAAGCACTAAGAAATACTATGCCAAAACCCAAGGGAAATGGGGGTGTTTAGTGATGTGTATGAAGACACATTAGTGATTAGTGTTTAGTGATGTGTATGAAGACACATTAGTGATTAGTGTTTAGTGATGTGTATGAAGACACATTAGTGATTAGTGTTTAGTGATGTGTATGAAGACACATTAGTGATTAGTGTTTAGTGATGTGTATTAAGACACTGCAGATGCTGGTTATACACCAAAGATAGATACAAAATGCTGGAGTCACAGTTTGAGGAAGGGTCTCGCCCCGAAAAGTCACCAATTCCTTCTCTCCAGAGATGCTACTTGTCCCGTTGAGTTACTCCAGCATTTTGTGTCTGTCTTCGATGTTTAGTGATGATCTATTCAGAAGTCTAGCCTGTTGGTTCATCTCTGTTCTATCATTTAAGGCTGTACACTAAGTGCAGAGAAAGCCAGTTCTACTGTGGCTACACACGCACTCACACCCCAGAAATCGTCTCACTGCTTCCTGCATCGAAACTCAACTTGATCTGCAAGCCCTGCTGTACAATATGTGACTGGACCACGTGGGTCACAGACACACACTGGACAACTGGACCACACTGGACAACTGAGTCCACAGACACACACTGGACAACTGGACCACACTGGACAACTGGGTCCACAGACACACACTGGACAACTGGACCAGGTGGGTCACAGACACACACTGGACAACTGGACCAGGTGGGCCACAGACACACACTGGACAACTGGACCAGGTGGGTCATAGACACACACTGGACAACTGGACCATGCGGGTCATAGACACACACTGGACAACTGGACCAGGTGGGCCACAGACACACACTGGACAACTGAACCACGAGGGTCACCGACACACTGGACAACTGTAGACAAGAACTGTAGATACTGGAAATCTGAAATAAAATGCTGAAATGTTCTGATCAGGCAGTGGTTGCAGAGAGAGTAGTTTGTTTCAGGCCTGGCTGCTGAGAACTTCCAATATTTTCTGCTTGTTCTCCAAGTTGCCCAACTAAACTAGTCCCATGTACCTGCGCCTGACATTTCCATCCAACTTTTCCTCTCCATACACTCGTCCAAGAGTCTATTAAATGTTGCAATGTTACCTGCCTCAACCATGTCTTCAGGCAGCTTGTTCCACAGATGTACAACCCTGTGTGGAAACAAACTTGCTCCTCAAGTTCATTTTAAATCTTCCCTCTCACATCTTAAACCTATTTCCTCTAGTTTTACACTCCCTTGGCCTGGAGAGAAGACTCTGGCTATTCACCTTATCTATGCTTCTCATGATTTTATAAACCTCTGTAAGATCACCCCTCAGCTTGCTACATTCCAGGGGGAAAAAAAGACCCAGACTATCCAGCCTCTCCTTATAACCCATTCCTTGAATCCCCAATAACATCTTTGTAAATTGTTGCATCCTTTCCTGTTTAATGCCATCCTTCCCACAGCAGGTTGGGCCAGACTACACAGTAGTCCAGGTGTGGTTGTGCCAATGTTGTGTACAGCTGTAACTATTCTGCACAGTGCAACACACACACTGCTGCCGAGGTATACAGTCAACAAGAGGCTCTCTTGCTTTATTCCTGTGCGATGGAACTGGGTGAGAAAGCACTTGCTGCTAAGCCTTAACATGTAAAAATCACAGAACAAGCGACCAGGTGGGATCCATTCAAGAAATCTTTCAATATCCTTTAAACTCATCAGACTTGAAACACTAGCATAATTGCAAATAGTAATTAAAAAAATTAAGTTATTTGCAACTAATTTTGAAAGGCACCTGGCATTAAAAATTGGCCAACTTCAAAGACATAACAAAATCTGTAGGAACTCAGTGGAACAGATAGTACCTACGAAGGCAGAGGTTTTGCATCAAGATTCTGCATCGGGACTCAAACACAACTCATTGAAGGGAGCCTCCTGTACATCACGTACTGTGGGAACTGAATGAGAAATCCATGCAATGGTATGTTGGATCATCAAGGGACAACACCAATCTAATGCAGTCTTCTTTAGCCCCATTCCCAGCCCATACCACCATCTTGTGTTTGTGCTTGTGTGTACATGAATCTCTGAATTTGTGTACATTCATACGGTGGATATGGCTCTGGGTGGCAAGGTGAGAATTTACTATCATTCAAGGTGCCCTCGGCTGAAAGTGCCCCATCAATGCAGTTGGATTTAGTTTAGTTTAGTTTAGTTTAGAGATACAGCGTGGAAACAGACCCTTCAACCCATCGAGTCCGCACCGACCAGCAATCCCTGCACATTGACACTATCTACACACACGAGGGACAATTTACGTTTTACACCAAGCCAATTAACCTACAAACCTGTACATCTTTGGAGTGTGGGAGGAAAATGGAACACCCGGAGAAAAAGCCACGGGGAGAACATACAAAGTCTATACAGACAACACCCACTGTCAGGATCGA
The DNA here is from genome assembly GCF_053455715.1 of Rhinoraja longicauda. Taxonomy (NCBI): domain Eukaryota; kingdom Metazoa; phylum Chordata; class Chondrichthyes; order Rajiformes; family Arhynchobatidae; genus Rhinoraja; species Rhinoraja longicauda. Next base: position 29,310,358 of record NC_135984.1, read on the forward strand.
ACCTGCGTCCGGGGTCTCTGGCGCTATAAGGCAGCAACTCTCCTGCAGCACCACCGTGCCGCCCTAGACTTTCAGACTCTAGACTTTCAGCATCTTGACCATGGAGCCTACAATTTGAATGGATGGGCCTGTGAGATGGTGCGGGCATGAACTCACCACATACAGGCTTTGGGTTTGGGAGGTGCTGTCACGGAACCTTAGCGAATTTTTAACGTTTTTTTAGTTTTAGAGATACAGCCCAGAAAACAGGCCCTTCAGCCCACTGAATCCGTGACGACCAGCAATCCCCATACATTTGCACTATCCTACACACTAGGGACAATTTACAATTTTACCGAAGCCAATAAACCTCCAAATCTCAACGTCTTTGGAATGTGGGAGGAAACCGGAGCACCTGGAGAAAACCCATGCGGTCACAAGGAGAACATGCAAACTCCATACAGACAGCACCTGTAGTCAGGATTGAACCCGGGTCTCTGGTGCTGTAAGGCAGCAACTCTACCATTACGCCATTGGACCACCTCAGTGCCAACACTGTGCTGCAGTGTAGTCTGCATTGGTCACACTCAGCAGATACTATATACAAATGGTGAAGGAAGGGAAGATAGAAGAGATACCAATCAAACTGGCAGTTTTGTCCTGGATGAAGGCGAGCTTCATGAGTGTTGGAGCTGCGCTCAACCAGGCAGTGCAGGGTATTCCAAGCCCTTGGGGATGTTGGAAAGGCTTTAGGGTGTCAGGTGTGGTCCGGCATCTGACATGGTCATGTCACCATGGTATTTTGTGGCAATTGCAGTTACATCTCTGGTCAGTGGTGGACCCCAGGTGATGATGGTGGGGGAATCTGGTGATGGTAATATAAGAGAAGGTACATTTCTTACCAGTCATCACTGAACCGTGAAGATTTTCCAGGAATTGCTGCATTTATTGCCCCTCAGAAGGTGATGGGAATCTTGAACCAACTATGTCACCGACTGTGGTGCTTCTGTCTTGCTGCTGAGATGGGACATACTCAGTGATCATGATGGAGGAGAATGGGGCCTTTGTTCTGTACCTATCACTGTATCAGTATGTTGCTTGAATAGTCTGTGAATTAGTTCCCAGTTTAAGCATGCCACCATTTAGTTTCGTTAATTGTCACCTGTACCGAGGTACAGTGAAAAGCTTTTATTGGGTGGTAACCAGTCAGCAGAAAGACAGTACATGATTACAATCAATCTATTCCTCTATCTTGGCATGTATAGTCTTATCTCCATGAATGAACCTTGCTGTCCATGTGCCTTTGTGTGTATGCCAATGTTCTCTGTAAACATTGGTACATACATGTAACAAACCCTTCTGTGCCTGATAATGTCTGTGCAACAATCTATCCATGTGTCAGTGTGTGTATGACCATAAGAGAAAAGAAGAGCTCATGGTTTTAAGGTATATCATCCTATTAAATCACCAGTGACAATATTGCAATGCACAACTGGTGTGGGCAAGTTGGGCCAAAGGGCCGGATTCCACACTGCATCACTCTATGACACAACCCTTCTGAAAAAAATTGTTCTTCGTCTGCACATGAATATACACGAGAACAGGAAAGGGGGGGTTCAAAAAAATGCCTAATGTTCCTCTCAGGAATCTGAACGTGCTTTTACATAGATTTCACAAAAGCCTTAGGAGTGGGTTTCCTGAAGTTCAATATGTCATTCACATGAGAGAAAGCATTTGCTGGGATGCTCTGAATAGTCCCATTGTATCACTTCCATTAGAGAAAACCACAAAAATGTCCCTTTCTGCAGATTGGGATTAACTGTAATGTCAGGTGAATTAACAAATGTCCATCACTATGGAAACAATGGCAACAAACACACGCCTCAAGCACCGCGCACTCCTATCACCCAGTCAGTCGGCTTCCACCATTGCAACAGCCCACTGCCACAGGGACCTCTGTGATACTGAGCAGCGACTCTCTGAGATGCAACAGGGATCACAAACAATGCTTGGCTCCTGCATCCAGTCTCCAACTCCTTACAGTCATAGAGGGATAGAGCTATACAGCTTGAAACAGGCCCTTCGGCCCATTCATCCACGCACACCAGATTGCCTAACAGGTCCCCACTTGCCTGCACCTGGTCCACATCCATCCCCACCTTTCCTGTACATGTACCATCCAAGAGTCTTTTAAGTATTGTTATTCTATGCATCTCTGCGGCTTCCTCCGGCAACTCGTTCCGTTTACCCACTATCGTCTGTGTGAAAGAGTTGCCCCTCAGGTCCCTTTAAATCTTTCACATCTCACCTTAAACCTATGCTCTGTAATTTTAGACTCCCCTACCCTGGGAAAAAGACTAGCTCTGCACCTTAACTCTCGCCCTCATGATTTTATTCACCTTTGAAAGATCACCCTCAGCCTCCTGCGCTCCATCGAAGATGCACAGGCAGGTTTGCTAGTGCTACACGGGTGGGTTTAAACTAAAAAAGTAAGGGGGTGGAGTCAACAACGTGGACTCGTATCCGTGCAGCTGACGGGAAAGAGAATGTAGCAAAGGTCACCTTTAAACTAACAGGGCAGGGGGACGGGAATCAATGCAAAGGCGGCACGGTGGCAAAGGGTGGCGCAGCGGCAGAGTTGCTGCCTTACAGCGCTGGAGACCCGGGTTCAATCCCAACTACGGGTGCTGTCTGTACGGAGTTTGTACGTTCTCCCTGTGACCGCATGGGTTTTCTCCGAGATCTTCGGTTTCCTCTCACACTCCAAAGACGTACAGGTTTGTAGGTTAATTGGCTTGGTATAAATGTAAATTTTCCCTAGTGTGTGTCGGGTAGTGTTAATGTGTGGGAATTGCTGGTCGGTGCAGACTCGGTGGGCCAAAGGGCCTGTTTCTGCATATATCTCTAATCTAAACTAAACTAAAGGAGACAGAGGGCCATAAAAGGAGGACAGAAGCAAAAGGAAGAAAGGAGATAAGAAAAACTAACCTGAAAGCTTTGTGCCTGAATGCGAGGAGCATTCATAATAAGGTGGATGAATTGAATGCACAGTTAGTGGTTAAGGAATATGATATAGTTGGAATTATGGAGACATGGCTCCAAGGTGACCAAGGCTGTGAGATAAACATGCAGGCGTATTCGTTATTCAGGAAGGATAGACAGAAAGGAAGAGGAGGTGGGGTGGCATTGCTGGTTAAAGAGGAGATTAATGCAATAGCAAGGTGAGACATTAGCTTGGATGCTGTAGAATCGGTATGGGTAGAACTGCGAAATAGCCAAGAGCAGTAAACGCTTGTTGAAGTTGTGTACAGACCACCAAACAACAGTAGGGAGGTTGGGGATAGCATCAAGCAAGAAATTAGGGATGCGTGTAGCAAGGGTACAGAGGTTACCATGGGTGACTTTAATCTACATATATTTTTAGATTTAGATTTAGAGATACAGCGCAGAAACAGGCCCTTCAGCCCACCGGGTCCGCGCCGCCCAGCGATCCCCGCACACTAACACTATCCTACACCCACTAGGGATAATTTTTACATTTGCCCAGCCAATTAACCTACATACCTGTACGTCTTTGGAGTGTGGGAGGAAACCGAAGATCTCGGAGAAAACCAACGCAGGTCACGGGGAGAACATACAAGCTCCGTACAGATCGGCGCCCGTAGTCAGGATCGAACCCGAGTCTCCGGCGCTGCATTTGCTGTAAGGCAGCAACTCTACGCTGCGCTACCCATGATATATAGATACATATAGATTGGGCCAACCAAATTGGTAGCAGTGCCGAGGAGGAGGATTTCCTGGAATGTATACGAGATGGGTTTATAAACCAATATGTAGAGGAACCGACTAGAGGACAGGCCATCCTGGACTGGTTATTGTGTAATGAGGAAGGATTAGTTAGCGATCTCATTGTGCAAGGCCCCTTGGGCAACAGTGACCATAATATGGTGGAATTCTGCATTAGGATGGAGAGTGACATGGTTAATTCAGAGGCTAGGGTCCTGAACTTGAATAAAGGAGACTTTGAAGGTATAAGACGGGAACTGTCTAGGATAGACCGGCAAATTATACTTAAAGGGTTGACAGTGGAGATGCAATGGCAAAGATTTAAAGACCGCATGGCTGAACTCCAAAAATTGTTAATCTCTGGCGAAAAAATAAAACTGGGAAGGCGGCTCAACTGTGGCTGTCGAGGGAAGTTAAGGAGAGGGTTAAATCCAAGGAAGAGGCATATAAATTGGCCAAAAGAAGCGGCGAAGCAGAGGACAGGGAGACATTTAGAACTCAGAGGAGGACAAAGGGGTTAATTAAGAGGGAGAAAAAAGAGCATGAAAGAAAGCTTGCGGGGAATATAAAACCTGACTGTAATCGTTTCTTTAGGCATGTGAAAAGGAAAAGATTAGTGAAGACGAATGTACAGTAAGTCCCTTATAGTCAGAGACAGGTGAATTTATAATGGGAAACAAGGAAAAGGCAGAACAGTTAAACGATTACTTTGGTTGCACAAACAATCTCCCAGAAATACTAGGGGACCGAGGATCTAGTGGGAGGGAGGAACTGAAGGGAATCCACATTAGTCCGAAAATGGTGTTAGGTAAACTGTTGGGACTGAAGGCAGATAAATCCCCAGGGCCTGATGGTCTGCATCCCAGAGTACTCAAGGAGCCTGACATCGGTAGTGGGGAAGTTGATGGAGTGGATTATTAATGATGTTATAGCAACGCATTTGGAAAGCAGTGACGGGATCGGTCAAAGTCAGCATGGATTTATGAAGGGGAAATCATGCTTGACTAATCGTTTTGCATTTTTTGAGGATAGAAACATAGAAAATAGGTGCAGGAGGAGGCCATTCGGCCCTTCGACTGTGATCATGGCTGATCATCCAAAATCAGTAACCTGTACCCAACTTCTCCCCATATCCCTTGATTCCACTAGCCCTAGAGCTCTATCTAACTCTCTCTTAAATTCATCCAATGATTTGGCCTCCACTGCCCTCTGTGGCAGAGAATTCCAGAAATTCACAACTCTCTGGGTAAAAAAGTTCCTTCTCAGCTCAGTTTTAAATGGCCTCCCCTTTATTCTAAGACTGTGGCCCCTGGTTCTCGACTCCCCCAACATTGGGAACATTTTTCCTGCATCTAGCGTGTCCAATCCTTTTATAATTTTATATGTCTCTATAAGATCTCCTCTCATCCTTCTAAACTCCAGTGAATACAAGCCTAGTCTTTTCAATCTTTCCTCATATGACAGTCCCGCCATCCCAGGGATCAATCTCGTGAACCTATGCTGCACTGCCTCAATTACAAGGATGTCCTTCCTCAAATTAGGAGACCAAAACTGTACACAATACTCCAGATGTGGGCTTACCAGGGCCCTATACAACTGTAGAACCTCTTTACTCTTATACTGAAATCCTCTCGTTATGAAGGCCAACATGCCATTAGCTTTCTTCACTGCCTGCTGTACCTGCATGCCAACTTTCAGTGACTGGTGTACAAGGACACCCAGGTCTCGCTGCACTTCCCCCTTACCTAACCTGATACCATTGAGATAATAATCTGCCTCCTTGTTTTTGCCGCCAAAGTGGATAACCTCACATTTATCTACATTATACTGCACCTGCCATGCATCTGCCCACTCACTCAACCTGTCCAGATCACCCTGCAACCTCCTAACATCCTCTTCGCAGTTCACACTGCCACCCAGCTTTGTGTCATCTGCAAACTTGCTAGTGTTACTTCTTATTCCTTCATCCAAATCATTAATATATATGGTAAACAGTTGCGGCCCCAACACCGAGCCTTGCGGCACTCCACTCACCACTGCCTGCCATTCTGAAAAGGACCCGTTTACTACTCTTTGCTTCCTATCTGCCAACCAATTCTCTATCCATATCAACACTCTACCCCCAATACCATGTGCTCTAATTTTGCTCACCAATCTCCCGTGTGGGACCTCATCAAAGTCTTTCTGAATGTCTAGATACACTACATCCACTGGCTCCCCTTCATCCATTTTACTTGTCATATCCTCAAAAAATTCCAAAAGATTAGTCAAGCATAATTTCCCTTTCATAAATCCATACTGACTTGGACTTATCCTTTTACTGCTATCCAAATGCACTGTTATTACCTCTTTAACAATTGACTCCAGCATCTTCCCCACCACTGATGTCAGGCTAACTGGTCTGTAATTCCCCGTTTTCTCTCTCGCTCCTTTCTTGAAAAGTGGGACAACATTAGCTATCCTCCAATCCACAGGAACTGACCCTGAATCTATTGAACATTGGAAAATGATCACCAATGCATCCACTATTTCTGGAGCCACCTCCCTGAGTACCCTGGGATGCAGACTATCAGGCCCTGGGGATTTATCAAGTCTATCAGTCTACCCAATACTATTTCTCACCTAATGCAAATTTCTTTCAGTTCCTCTATCCCCCTAGATCCTCTGTTCTCTAGTACATCTGGGAGATTGTTTGGGTCTTCCTTAGTGAACACAGATCCAAAGTATTTGTTCAACTCTTCTGCCATTTCCTTGTTACCCATAATAATTTCACCCGTGTCTGCCTTCAAGGGACCCACATTTGTCTTTGCTAATCTTTTTCTCTTAACATATCTAAAGAAGCTTTTACTGTCCTTCTTTATATTCTTGGCCAGCTTCCCCTCGTACTTCATCTTTTCAGCCCATATTGCCCGTGTTGTTACCTTCTGTTGTCCTTTGAGGATGTAATAAGTAGAATGGATAAGGGCGAGCCAGTGGATGTGGTGTATCTGGACTTTCAAAAAGCCTTTGACAAGGTCCCACACAAGAGATCAGTGTGCAAAATTAGTGTGCAAAATTGGTATTGAGGGTAGGGTATTGACATGGATAAAGAACAGACAGGAAGTAAAAGGGTAGGAATTAATGGGTCCTTTTCAGAATGGTAGGCAGTGACTAGTGGAGTGCTGCAAGGCTCGGTGCTGGGACCCCAGTTGTTTACAATATATATTAACGATTTAGATAAAGGAATTAAATGTAATAGCTCCAAGTTTGCGGATGACACAAAGCTGGGTGGTAGTGTGAGCTGCGAGGAGGATGCTCTGAGGCTGCAGGTTGACTTGGATAGGTTGGGTGAGTGGCAGAAACATGGCAGATATAATGTGGATAAATGTGAGGTCATCCACTTTGGTGGCAAGAACAGGAGCCGTCCTCAGATTATTATTTGAATGGTGTCAGATTAGGAGATGGAGAGGTGCAACAAGACCTGGATGTGCTTGTACATCAGTCACTGAAAGTAAGCATGCAGGTATAAGCAGGCAGTGAAGAAAGCCAATGGCATGTTCCACTTCAATTTTCAAATCCCAGACGGCAGCACAATTAATGGCCGGATATCAAATAATGATGAGAAGGAGCACAGGAAGGAGATCGAGAACCTCGTGTCCTGGTGACAGCAACCTTTCTCTCAATGTCACAAGTCAAAGGAAATAGTGATCGACCTCAGGAAAAGTAATGGTACACATACCCCAGTTTGTATCGATGGATGAAGACTTCAAATTCCTAGGAGTCAATATCACCAACAACTTCTCCTGGACCACCCATATTGAAGCAACGACCAAGAACGCACACCAACGCCTCTACTTCCTTAGAAGGCTTAGAACGTTCAGCATGCCCCCAACAACTCTAACCAACCTCTACAGGTGCACCATAGAAAGCATTTTATCGGGATGCATCACATTGGTTTAGGAATAGCTTCATCCAAGATCACAAGAAATTACAGCGAATTGTGGACGCAGCCTAGACAATCACACAAACCAACCTCCCTTCAATTTACTCCATTTATATCTCACGCTGCCTTGGCAAGGCCAGCAGCATAATCAAGGATGTCACACCCTGGCCACTCCCTCTTCTCCCCTCTCCCATCAGGAAAAATGTATAGAAGTGTGAAAACCCATACCTCCAGATTCAGGGACAGTTTCTTCCCAGCTGTTATGAGGCAACTGAACCATCCTCCCACAACCAGAGAGTAGTACTGAACTACTATCTACCTCATCGGTGACCTCGGACTATCCTTGATTGTTCTTTGCTGGCTTTACCTTGCTCGAAACGTTATTCCCTTATCATGTACTGTATCTATACACTGTAGATAGCCTAACTGTAATCATGTATTGTCTTTCCGCTGGCTGGAACGCACATAACAAAAGCTTTTCTCTGTACCTCGGTAAAGGTGACAATAAACTAAACTAAACTAAATTAAACTAAATTAAACTAAAGATAGGCACAAAAAGCTGGAGTAACTCAGCAGGTCAGGCGACATCTCTGGAGAGAAGGAATGGGTGACGTTTCAGGTCGAGACCCTTCTTCAGACTGAAAGTCATGGGAAAGGGAAACGAGAGATGTAGACGGTGATGTAGGGAGATAAAAAACAATGAATGAAAGATATGCAAAAAAGTAACAATGATAAAGGAAATAGGCCATTGTTAGCTGTTTGTTGGGAAAAAACGAGAAGCTAGTGCAACTTGGGTGGGGGAGGGATAGAGAGAGAGGGAATGCCGGGCTACCTGATGTGATAGAAATCAATATTCATACCACTGGGCTGTAAACTGCCCAAGCGAAATATGAGACGCTGTTCCAACAATTTACATTTAGCCTCACTCTGACAATGGAGGAGACTAAGGACAGAAAGGTCTGTGTGGGAATGTGAAGGAGAATTAAAGTGTTTAGCAACCGGGAGATCAGGTAGGTTCACAAAGGCTGAGTGGACGTGTTCAGCGAAACGATCACCCAGTCTATGTTTGGTCTCGCCGATGTATAAGAGTTCACATCTTGAACAAGTAGATGAGGTTGGAGGAGGTGCAAGTGAACCTCTGCCTAACCTGAAAGGGTGGTGGGCCCCTGGACAGTCGAGGGAGGAGGAACAGGTGTTGCATCTTATGCGGTTGCTGGGAAAGGTACCTGGGGAGTGGGTGATGTGGGTGGGAAGGGATGAGTTAACCAGGGAGTTGCGGAGGGAACGGTCTCTGCGGAAAGCAAAACGGGGTGGAGATGGGAAGATGTGGTTAGTGGTGGGAACCCATTGGAGGTTCCAAAAATTTCAGAGGATTACGTGTTGTATGCAATGGCTGATGTGGTGAAAGGTAAGGAATAGGGGGTCTCTGTCTTTGTTGTGACTCGGGGGAGGGGGATGAAGGGCGGCACTGCGGGGTACCAAGGAAACATGAGTGATGACCTCATCTATGATGGGAGAGGGGAACCCCCGTTACCTAAAGAATGAGGACATCTCAGATGTTCTGGTATGGAATACCTCAGCTTGGGCACAGATGGCTACCTCCTGTACCCATGCAGAACTCATGGACTCCTGTACCCATGCAGAACTCATGCATGAATATGGAATACCTCAGCTTGGGCACAGATGGCTACCTCCTGTACCCATGCAGAACTCATGGACTTCTTTAACGTCACCAGTTTCCATCCTGCACTCAAATTCACTTGGACCATCTCTGACACCTCTCTTGATCTCATGGTCTCCATCATAGGAGATAAACTATTGACTGACGTCTATTATAAACCCACTGACTCCCACAACTACTGTATCTTGACTACACTTCTTCCCACCCTGCTTCCTGCAAAGACTCTCCCCTACTCCCAATTCCACTGTCTACTACCTGCGCCCAAGTTTCATACCACAACATCTGAGTTCCCCTCTTCTACGATAGATGAATCCATCACTCATGTCTCCTTGGTACCCGCCCTTGCTCCCCCTCCCCCCGAGTCCTCACTTTTCATCTCATTAGCTGTTGCATTTAGCACATAATCCTCCGACCTTTTTTGCCACCTCCAACAAGATCCTACTAGTCACATCTTCGCATCTCCACCCCTTTCAGCTTTCCGCAGAGACCGTTCTCTGCGCAACTCCCATTTTGCATATCTGTCATTAATTTGTTCTATGTACCCTTTCATATCTCTCGGTTTCGTCTCCCCTAACTCTCAGTCTGAAGAAGGGTCTCAACCCGAATCATCATCTATTCCTTTTCTCCAGAGCTGCCGGCTGGCCCAATGAGTAGTCCCAGCTTTTTGCGTCTATTTTGGTGCAAAATCAGTATCTGCAGTTCCTTTCTTTATTAAGATGTTACCAGGCTGGAAGGTTTGAGTTATAAGGAGAGGCTGGATAGACTGGGTCTTTTTTCATAGAAACATAGAAAATATGTGCAGGAGTAGGCCATTCGGCCCATCGAACCAGCACCGCCATTCAATATGATCATGGCTGATCATCCAAAATCAGTACCCCGTTCTGGCTTTTCCCCATATCCCTTGATTCCCTTAGCCCTAAGAGCTAAATCTAACTCTCTCTTGAAAACATCCAGTGAATTGGCCTCCACTGCTTTCTGTGGCAGAGAATTCCACAGATTCACAACTTCCTGGGTGAAAAAGCTTTTCCTTATCTCAGTCCTAAATGGCCTACCACTTATTCTTAAACTGTGACCCCTGGTTCTGGAATCCCCCAACATCAGGAGCATTTTTCTTGCATCTAGTGTGTCCAATCCCTTAAGAATTTTATATGTTTCTTTAAGATCCCCTCTCATCCTTCTAAATTCCAGCGAATACAAGCCCAGTCGACCCATTCTTTCATCATATGTCAGTCCCGCCGTCCCGGGAATTAATCGGGTGAACCTACGCTGCACTCCCTCAATAGCATTAATGTCCTTCCTTAAATTAGGAGACCAAAATTGCACACAATACTCCAGGTGCGGTCTCACCAGGGCCCTGTACAACTGTAGTAGGACCTCATTGCTCCTAAACTCAAATCCTCTCGCAATGAAGGCCAACATGCCATTTGCTTTCTTCAGTGCCTGTGCTACCTGCATGCTTACTTTCAGTAACTGATATACAAGTACACCCAGGTCTCGTGGCACCTCCCCTTCTCCTAATCTGACACCATTCAGATAATAATCTGCCTTCCTGTTCTTGCCACCAGTGGATAACCTCACATTTATCCACATTATACTGCATCTTCTGCATCACCATGCTTCTGCCCACTCACCCAACCTATCCAAGTCACCTTGCAGCCTCACAGCATCCTCCTCGCAGATCACACTGCCACCTAGCTTTGTGTCATCCGCAAACCTAGAGATGTTACATTTAATTCCCTCGTCTAAATCGTTAATATATATTGTAAATAACTGGGGCACTCCACTAGTCTCTGCCTGTCATTCTGAAAAGGACCCGTTAATTCCTACTCTTTGCTTCCTGTCTGCCAACCAGTTCTCTATCCAATTCAATACCCTATCCTCAATACCATGTGTTCTAATTTTGCACATTAATCTCTTGTGTGGGACCTTGTCAGAGGCCTTTTAAAAGTCCAGATACATCATAACAGGCTTTGATATATCTTTACATATCTTTCATTTATTTGTTCTTTTACTTTTTCATATCTCTCAGTTCACTCTCCCCTGACTCTCATGCTGAAGAAGGGTCTCGACCCGAAACGTGGCCTATTCCTTTTGTCCAGAGACGCTGCCTGAGCCGCTGAGTTACTCCAGCTTTGTATGATGTTTATCTTCCGTGTGGACATCTTTGTTAAACCTTTTTGCATCTTTTCCAATTTAATAATAATAATAATGTATTTTATTTACATAGCGCTTTTCATATACTCAAAGACGCTTTACAGAGATTTAGAGAACATAGGGAAATGAATAAATAGATAAATAAGTAAATAAATAAACGAACAGAGAAAGGAGACAGAAGGTGAGGTGACCTTCAGTGGTTGAAGGCAGTACTGAACAGGTGAGACTGAATGTGGTGAGTGTGGAGCAGTCTCTAACGTTTTGGGGTAGTGAGTTCCATGACCTCCTTCTTGTAGCAGGGTGACCTGAACTATACACAGCACTCCAAATGTAGCCTTCATCAACATCTTGTACAACTGGAACTTGACATCCCCATTTATGTACTCAGTGCCCTGACCAATGAAGGCAAGTGTGCCAATGGCCTTCTTTACTACCCTGTTTACCTTTTTGCTTCTATGATGGAACTCTGTACCTACACCTCTAGGTCTTTCTGTTTATAACATATAACATATAACAACTACAGCACGGAAACAGGCCCGTTCGGCCCTACCAGTCCACGCCGACCATTCTCCCTGACCTAGTCTCATCTACCTGCACTCAGACCATAACCCTCTAATCCCCTCTTATCCATATACCTATCCAATTTACTCTTAAATAATAAAATCGAGCCTGCCTCCACCACTTCCACCGGAAGCCCATTCCATACAGCCACCACCCTCTGAGTAAAGAAGTTACCCCTCATGTTGGGGTACAATGTTGGGTTCTACAATGCTCCCAAGGGCCCTACCATTTACTGTGTAAGTCTTACCCAAATGCAACACCAAACCTTTATCTGAATTAAACTCCATCTGCTGTTCATTGAATCAGTTGATCAAGATCCCATTATGATGTTAAATATCCTTGTCCACTTCATCACATATTTTCGTGTCATCCGCAAACTTACTAACCATGTCATCATTATCCAAATCATTAACCTATTGGCTAGATCACCCTGAATCCCATGTGATCTAACCATCCAAACCAGCCTACAATGTGGAACCTTGGCAAAGACATTGCTAAGGTCCATGTGGACAATGTCCGCTACACTGTCCTCATCAGTCTTCTTGCTCATCTCCTCAAAGGCCACTTGTCAGACACCAGCCTCCCTCCCAGTAGATCGCCACTTGCCTCCCTCCCAGCTGGACACCACCCTACCCACCCCTCATGAACATCCTCCAACACATCTCCCATGCCTGATACCAACTCTCTCACCCCACTGTTGGTGGCCGACACTCTGCTGGAGGCCCAGCCCGCTGTGGTCCTGCTCCTGCCACACAGCCCTCCTGTCCAATCACTCACCTGTCCGGAGTCGAGAGGTATTTCTGTTTCTGGAATTTCTTCTCCAGACCCATGAGCTGCAGTTCGGTGAAAATGGTGCGGCATCTCCGGGGCTTCTTAAACCGAGGGGCAGCCCGGTCGTTGTTGCACTCGCTGCTGATACTCTCCATAGCTGATGAGCCAGTAGTACTGGAGGACAGAAACTGTGGAATCCTTGTAGTGGGAACTGGAGACAGTTGTGTCAAAGCCAACGATGGGTATGAGCTCAATACCGACCCTGCAGAAAAACATGGGGGTTAACATTAACTAGAGACTACAGGCACACAGACCCTGCAGAAACACATAGGGGCTAACATTAACCAGAGACTACAGGCACACAGACCCTGCAGAAACACATGGGGGCTAATATTAACCAGAGACTACAGGCACACAGACCCTGCAGAAACACATGGGGGCTAACATTAACCAGCGACTACAGGCACACAGACCCTGCTGAGACACATGGGGGCTAACATTAACCAGAGACTACAGACACAGAATTTATACATTGAGTATAAATTCCTGGTATTCACTTTTCCAACAACACCTTCTTCAGGGCAGCACAGTGGTGCTGCGGTGGAGTTGCTGCCTCACAGCACCAGAGACCCGGGTTTGATCCTGACTGGGGGTGCTGTCTGTGTGGATGTTCTCCCTGTGACCATGTGGGTTTCCTCCAGGTGCTCTGGATTCCTCCCACATCCCAAAGGCGTGCAGGTTTGTAGATCAATTGGCTTCTGTAAATTGTCCCTAGTGTGTAGGATAAAACTAGTGTATGGGAGATCGCTGTGTGGCGTGGACATGGTGGACAGCAGGGCCTGTTTCCATGCTGTATCTCCAAACTAAACTAAGAAACAATTCTGACCCAAATACTGCAGGAGTGCAGTCTGCCATTGTGGGAGCATGACTATTATAGGCTGCAGCTTTCTGAAACATATCGTTAAATGAGGTCACAACTTTGCTGGTCTGGAACATTGGTTAGATTTTGCTTAAACCTCTGCTCAAAAACTATGCCCTGCAATATCCCACAAAACAAATTTGCATTATTTATACATCATTAAACACATTTCAATGTTTAAGGCCAGTGAAGTCGAGTCATAATCATAGAGCACAGAAACAGGTCGTGTGGCTTAACTCATCCATGCCGACCATGATATCCCATCTCAGCTAGTCCCATTTGCCTGTGCCTGGCCCATATCCTTCAAATCCATTCCTGTCTGTGTGCCTGTTCAAATGTCTTTTACATGTTGTTATTGTTCCTTGCTTCAACTACTTCATCTGGCAGTTTGTTCCATTTACCCGACATGCCAAAAGCTTTCTTCACTATCCTATTGGCCCGTGGTGCCTTTTTATGGAACTAAGGACATACTCTTAGATCATTCTGCCCAACAACACTCTGGATGCCCCATTGTTGACTGCCCTGATTTGACTTCCCAATAGTCAAATAGTCAAATAATGATAATGGAGTTAGTAGCAGAGAGAGGGAGAATGTAGGAATGTTACACAGAGGAGCAGAAATAGACCATCAACCCCGCTCATCTGTTGAGTAGGTTTGAAGCTGTCCTTTGGTCTTATCTCCATTTTGCTCCCAATCAGAATCAGAATCAGAATTACCTTTATTGTCATCCAAAAAAAATAATTCTTTTGGACGAGATTTCATCACCCACAGTCCAACAATAAGAGCAATAAAATAAGCAATTACACACACAACCACAAAACAACATAAAACAAAAAAAGAAACATCCATCACAGTGAGTCTCCTCCAGTCCCCTCCTCACTGTGATGGAAGGCCAGAATGTATTTTCTCTTCTCCTGCCATCTTCTCCCGCGATCAGGCTGTTGTAGTTGCCACGTTCCAGGCCGCGCCGGATGGTGAAAGGTCCGCAGCGGGCCGACCCAAGCCCCGCAATTCAGGGTGGGCAAAGACGCTGCCTCTGCACGTCGGGGCGGTCGGGGCTCTCGACATTGAAGCCCCCGCCGGGCGGAGAAAATCCCGCGGCCTTTTCCAGGCCGTGCCGGACGGTGAAAGGTCAATGAGACAAACTCTGTCCATCTTGGCCTTAAATAATCAATGACTGTCTCTGCAGTCACACACAAAAAGCTGCAGTAACTCAGCGGGACAGGCAACATCTCTGAAGAGAAGGAAAGGGTGACATTTCGGGTCGAAACACTTCTTCAAACTGCAGTTCTCTGGATACATAATCTGAAAGATTCGCTATCCTCTGAGAAGTAACATCCCTTGTTGTTGTGTTAAATACACAACTCCTTGTCCTTAAACTCTGCTCTTGACTCCAGCTTTGCCCTTGAGGGGAAGCATTTTCTTTATTCATCAACACTTTCCAGGGGATCACTGCTCACATATCTGCACTGAGCCAAACATTTTCCCACTCAGTCAATCTATCTAAATCACCTTGAAACCTCTTTGCATCCTCCTCACCATTCACAATCCCACTGGTATGAGCAGCTGAGGTCCAAGCATTGATCTCTCAGAACACCACTACATACTGTTGGCTATCCCAATAAAGACCCAAATATTTCCATTCTCTGTTTCCTGTCCTGAACATGCAGAGTGGTGAACACAGCCCAGTCCATCAAAGGCTCCTCACTTCCTTCCATCCAGACCTGCTCATTCCCTTTTCCACCTTCTGGGAGAAGATACAGAGGCTTGAAAGTCAGGATGTCCGGACTTAAAGAATAGCTTTTCCCCACTGCTACCTGACTCTTGAACCAATCATCTCTTAGAGTCATAGAGTGATACATTGTGGAATCAGGCCCTTGGACCTAACCTGCCCACACCAGCCAACATGTCCCAGCTACATTACTCCCATCTGCATGCGTTTAGTCCATATCCCTCCAAACCTATCCTATCCATGTACCTGTCTAACTGTTTCTTAAATGTTAGGATAGTCCCAGCCTCAACTACCTCCTCTGGCAGCTTGTTTCATACACCCATCAACCTTTGTGTGAAAAAGTTACCTCTTAGAATCCTATTAAATCTTTTCCCCTTCACCTTGGTCCTTGATTCCCCCACTCTGGGCAAGAGACTCTATGCATCTGCCCAATTTATTCCTCTCATGATTTTATACACCTCTATAAGATCCAGCGCTCAAAGGAATAGAGACCCAGCCTACTCAACCTCTTGCTATCGCTCACACCCTCTAGTCCTGGCAGCATCCTCATAAATATTCTCTGACCCCTTTCAAGCTTGACAATATCTTTCCTGTAACATGGTGCCCAGAACTGAACACAATACTCTAAATGCGGTCTCACCAACGTCTTATACAACTGCAACATGACCTGCCAACTTCTATACTCAATCCACATCCCATTCATGGATGAGTTGCCATGTACGCCGACTCTGAATTCTATCAAATGGTTTTATTATCGTACTGTAGATTTTTTTTGCACTACTAAGGTAGTGTATTTATTAATTGTGTCATCAACTCTATTTATCATGTATACTGTTTACTCTGTGTAGGAAAATAAGTGCAGATGCTGGTTCAAATCAAAGGTAGACACAAAATGCTGGAGTAACTCAGCGGGTCAGACAGCATCTCAGGAGAGAAGGAATGGGTAACATCTTGGGTCAAGACCCTTCTTCAGACTGTTCAGTCTCTAAGTTCTTATATTTTGTTATTTTAGGTATCTTTCTTGATTTCTCATTCATTGAGGGAAAACACTCTTCATGCTCCTGCCAAACTCTTTAATGGTTTTATAAGTTTCAATGAAATTTCCCTTCATTCTTTTACACTCTAGACAGCGCAAGTCTATTTAGGTTAGGAGACTAAAACTGTATGAAATAGTGGAGTCACCAAGGTACTATTAGATTCCTTGGTTGCGAAGGAATTCCTTGGCCTCTGGTTATGAAGTCGCGAAAGCAAATGCCTTCATTATTGCCTGTTGCACCTGCAATCAGTGACTTGTGTATAAGCTCTCCCTGGTCCCAATGAACATCCGCAGCACCAGATCTTTCACCACTCATGCTCTAATTTCTGTTACGTTCACCAAGAATGGACAACATCAAATTTTCCCACCTTATATTCCATCTGCTGTCTTGTCAACCTTTCAGTTTGTCTATGTTCCCTAGAATCCACCACATCCTCCTCTAAACTCACAATATGCCTCGTTATTGATCAGTCTGATGAAGGGTCTCGACCTGAAACGTCACCCATACCTTCTCTCCAGAGATGCTGCCTGTTACTCCAGCATTTTGTGTCTATCTTTGATTTAACCCAGTTCTGCATGCCTCGTTAAATATTTAAACTCCTCAACCGGACAGTTGACAGTAATTGTGAAGAGCTGATCCCCGTTTCAGCTCCTGTGGTACCCAATGAGTCACAGCCCGACAACTGGGGCCATCCCTGTGGATGCGCACACTTCGCTTTTTGTCTATTAACTCATCATCGTATATTTTACCTGATTCCATGTGTTTTATTCTTATTGAGCAACCTCCTGTACGAGAACTTATCAAAAACCTTCAAAAAATCCTCACACACCACATCCATTATTTCTCATTGAGTCTACTGTGACATCCTCAAAGAACTCCGGTAGATTTGTCAAACATGGTGGCCAGAACTGAACACAATACTCTAAATGCGGTTTCACCAACATGACCTCCACCTTCTATAGTCAATCCACTTCCCATTCACGGAGATGTTGCCTCTGAATTCTATCAATTGGTTATTCCATTATTTTATCGTAGAATTTTTTTGCACTGCTTTATATTTCTTAATTGTGTCATCAATTGTATTTATCATGTGTACTGTTTACTCTGTGATCTTCATGCGAACAAGGGATTTCATTGTACCCTTGTGTATATGACATTAAACTGATCTGAGCCACTTTACAATGTGTAGGAAGGAACTGGAGATGCTGGTTTAAACAGAAGATAGACACAAAAAGCTGGAGTAACGCAGCGGGACAGGCTTCTGGAGAGAAGGAATGAGTCATGTTTTAGTCGAGACCCTTCTTCAGACAATTCTAGCCACTTTTCAATCCATGGCATTGAACCCCCCCCCCCCCCCCACCCTCAATATAATTTATTGAAACTTTCCATTTTAACCTTTTATCAGAAACTTTTTGAAAAATGGAGTACACAATATACATTGATTTTCTCTCATCTATTCTGCCCGTTACGACCTAAAAGCTCCAGCAAGCTACTCAGACATGCTATCCCTTCTGGAAACCCTCATTGAATTTGCTAATCCCATTGATATTTTCTGAATGTTTTGTTGTCTCATTGTTTATTATAGCCTCGGGCATTTCTTCACGAGACAGTCAGATGTGTGCAGGAAGGAACTGCAGATGTTGGTTTACACCGAAGATAGACACAAAAAGCTGAAGTAATAGGCAGCATCTCTGCAGAAAAGGAATAGGTGATGTTTCAGGTCAGATGTGTGCACCAGGTGAGGAGAATATGGTCTGACTCAGGAGAGGCCAGCGAAAGTTGGCAACAGAGTGTATGAGGGAGGGAAGGTTTAGGGTCTTGGGCAAAGTTGCCAATCGAGCAGGCTGCTTTTTCTTCTATTATAGTGACACAGAAGGAGACAGACCGGCCCATCAGGTCCATGCTAGTGTCAAGGGACCTATCAGTCCCATTGCCTCCTTATTGCTCTCTTCTCTCCCACACAGGTCTATCAACCCTTCTTTCTTTTTTTTTTTTGCCATTTACTTACACTAAATGGTAATTTATAGTAGCCAATTCATCTACAGCATATCTTTGGGATGAAAATGAAAATGAGGACGTCCACAGCCCGACAACTGGGGCCATCCCTATTGATGTGCACTCTTTGCTTTTTGTCTGTTAACTCATCATAGTATATTTTACCTGATTCCATGTGTTCTATTCTTATTGAGCAACCTTCTGTATGAGAACTTATCAAAAACCATCCAAAATTCCTCACACACCACATCCATTAGTTCGCATTGATTCTACTGTGACATCCTCAAAGAACTCCAGTAGGTTTGTCAAACATGATTCTGCATTCATAAATCCATGTTGACTCAGCATAATTCTGTTATTCTTTAAAAGGTGATCTACAATTATGTCCTTCCTTGTAGATTCTGGTGCTTCCCTACCACAGACATTACACCAACAGGTTGGCAGTTCCTGTTTTATCTCTCCCTCCTTTTTTGAAGGATGAGGTCACATTTCCCACCCTCCTAGACACAGGAATAATCCATGAACCTTTGGAACTCTGGAAGATGACAAGCAGAGCATCAACTATCTGTGAAGCCACCTCCATCAAAATGCTAGAATGTAGATATTCAGATCTATCAATTTATCTGCTGCTATGTTTTGATTAATCCTTATTCCCTTATTTTTTTCATTCTCACCAGACCTTAGGTTCTGTAATATACTTGGCAGGTTTTGTGCATCATTGTGAAGGCAGATATACAGTATAGTCATTGTTTAATTCTTCTTCCATTCCCTTACTCCCCAAAATAAATCCCCATTGGCCCTAGACCACAGCACTCAATGCAAGAGGAGCAGATTATCTTCATCCCATTTACCAGCACTTGGTCTCGGCGCTGGCAATTCGTGTCCACCCAGATATATTTATAATGTTGTAGGAGCATCAGTCGTCACCATTCACACCGGCAGTCCATTCCAAATTCCAGACACCTCTGAGTGCAAAGGTTCTTCCTCAGATCCCTCTATAGCATTTCACCCTAACCCCAAACCTCTGCGTTCTTGTTTTAGATACCTCTGCTGTGAAATGTTTTCTCTTGTTCAGTATCAAGACTCTCATAATTCTGCCCCTCAGTCAGGTCATCCCTCACTCTGAACTCCACAGAAAGGAAACGTAGCCGGCCCAGTCTAGCTCGATCAGCTGAGAAGGTTGTTGGCTGCAACCTTCCCCCCATCGATGAACTGTACACTGCAAGGGCCAGGAAGCGAGCGGGCAAGATCACCTCTGACCCCTCTCACCCTGGCGACAAACTCTTTGAAGCACTTCCCTCTGGAAGGCGACTCCAGACTGTCAAAGCAGCCACAGCCAGACATAAAAACAGCTTTTTTTCCCACAAGCAGTTGCTCTACTCAACAGCCAAAGGTCTGTAGCCTCCTTTTGCTCTGGTATTTTATTTCATTCTTCACATGTTTAAATTATTATGTTTTATTCTTAATTGTTTACTGTTTATCGTGTTGTTGATTGCGAGCAAAGCACCAAGGCAAATTCCTTGTATGTGTACATACTGTACTTGGCTAATAAAATGTATTCAATTCAATTCAATTCACTTCATCACGGCATCTCAAAAACCCTGGTTGCTGAAGGGTCTGCATCACACCCTGAGCACTGTACACCCTGTACACCCTGTACACCATGTACACACTGTACACCCTGTACACCATGTACACCATGTACACCCTGTACACCCTGTACACCATGTACACCATGTACACACTGTACACCATGTACACACTGTACACCATGTACACCATGTACACACTGTACACCATGTACACACTGTACACCCTGAGCACTGTACACCCTGTACACCCTGTACACCCTGTACACCCTGTACACCCTGTACACCCTGTACACCCTGTACACCCTGTACACCCTGTACACCCTGTACACACTGTACACACTGTACACCCTGTACACCATGTACACCCTGTACACCCTGTACACCCTGTACACACTGTACACACTGTACACCCTGTACACCCTGTACACCATGTACACCCTGTACACCCTGTACACCCTGTACACACTGTACACCCTGTACACCCTGTACACCATGTACACCCTGTACACCCTGTACACACTGTACACCCTGTACACCCTGTACACCCTGTACACCCTGTACACCCTGTACACCATGTACACACTGTACACCCTGTACACCCTGTACACCCTGTACACCATGTACACACTGTACACCCTGTACACCCTGTACACCATGTACACACTGTACACCCTGTACACACTGTACACCCTGTACACCCTGTACACCCTGTACACCCTGTACACACTGTACACCCTGTACACCATGTACACACTGTACACCCTGTACACACTGTACACCCTGTACACCATGTACACACTGTACACCCTGTACACACTGTACACCCTGTACACCATGTACACACTGTACACCCTGTACACCATGTACACACTGTACACCCTGTACACACTGTACACCCTGTACACCATGTACACACTGTACACCCTGTACACCCTGTACACCCTGTACACCCTGTACACCATGTACACACTGTACACACTGTACACCCTGTACACCCTGTACACCATGTACACCATGTACACCCTGTACACCCTGTACACCATGTACACACTGTACACCATGTACACACTGTACACCATGTACACCCTGTACACCATGTACACACTGTACACCATGTACACCCTGTACACCATGTACACCCTGTACACCATGTACACCCTGTACACCCTGTACACCCTGTACACCCTGTACACCATGTACACACTGTACACACTGTACACCCTGTACACCCTGTACACCATGTACACACTGTACACACTGTACACCCTGTACACCATGTACACCCTGTACACCATGTACACACTGTACACCCTGAGCACTGTACACCATGTACACCATGTACACCATGTACACCATGTACACCCTGTACACCCTGTACACCATGTACACCATGTACACCCTGTACACCATGTACACCCTGTACACCCTGTACACCCTGTACACCCTGTACACACTGTACACCATGTACACCCTGTACACACTGTACACCCTGAGCACTGTACACCATGTACACCATGTACACCATGTACACCCTGAGCACTGTACACCATGTACACCCTGTACACCATGTACACCATGTACACCCTGTACACCATGTACACCATGTACACCATGTACACCATGTACACCCTGAGCACTGTACACCATGTACACCATGTACACACTGTACACCATGTACACACTGTACACCATGTACACACTGTACACCATGTACACCCTGTACACACTGTACACCATGTACACCATGTACACCCTGTACACACTGTACACCATGTACACCATGTACACCCTGAGCACTGTACACCATGTACACACTGTACACCATGTACACCATGTACACCCTGTACACCATGTACACACTGTACACCATGTACACCATGTACACACTGTACACCATGTACACCATGCTCCAACTGTGACCTGACCTATAGAATATAAAGTTGGACTGTAACTCCCTGCTCTTATATTTTGTGCACCTTATCTACTTGTGCTGCCACCATCAGGCACGCTTGGACATACGGCAGATTCCTTCTATTCCACCACACTCCCTAGGGCCTTCCATACATTCTGTCCTATTACCTTTAAAGAACCATAATCTCTCTTTTTCTTTACACCACTCAATATCTTTCTACTTATTGTATATTACCCTGCTCCTGTTGCATCTCTCCAATGCACTCTCTCACACTTGCTTAAACCTTGCTTCTCTCTGGCTTAAATTCCATTTGCTATCGTTCTCTTCAATTTACCATCTTCCTGCAATCTATACATTTTCTTCTCATTAGCAACTCCACAACCAATTTTAGTTTCAGCTCTCAACTTCTTTAGTTCCTGCTTGTTTCTTTTAACAGCCTGGGAAATATTTCACCCTAAGAAATATTTCATCCCAAAGACGTGCAGGTTTGTAGGTTAACTGGCCTCAGTAAATTGCCCCTAGTGTGTGGAGAGTGGATGAGAAAGTGGGATAACATAGAACTAGTGTGAATGGGTGATCGATGGTCGGCGTGGATTCGGTGGACTGAAGGGTGTGTTTCAATGCTGTATTTCTAGACTAACTAAAAGGTCTAATAAGTTACACATTTTCAAAACACCTTAAATCTTCCTCTGAGCAAGTCATTCCATTAATTTCCCCTTTCTCCCCTCTTCTCTGGCCCTCTGCCCTTCACTCTCTTCTATCTTCCTTCTCCTC
The DNA here is from genome assembly GCF_053455715.1 of Rhinoraja longicauda. Classification (NCBI taxonomy): domain Eukaryota; kingdom Metazoa; phylum Chordata; class Chondrichthyes; order Rajiformes; family Arhynchobatidae; genus Rhinoraja; species Rhinoraja longicauda. The sequence continues at coordinate 29,333,173 of NC_135984.1, forward strand.
CCTGCCTCTTTACCTTCTCTTCCTCCTCTTCACCCCCATCCCAGGATGTGGAGAAATACTGCTGGAGTTATCAGAGCACAAAGCATCTGCAAACATGGCCACAGCTCAGTCGGCCTTGAACCCATTGGCATTTGGTCTGAATTATTATCTGGCATTGAAAATCCATGTTATAAACACACAAGCAATGAGAAACCAGCCAGCACCAATGTAAAGTCTCCGATCTCCTGACTCCAGCAAGTCTGGCCAAGCATAACCCTGCTTACAGGCCGATGACAATGTGCCAGCTAACCAGAATAGATGGCAACCGAAGGCAAGACTTGCAGAAGACCTGCACAATATATGTGGCATCCTTGGTCAGAACGAGAGCGGCTTATGCCAATATAACTCAGGGTTGACAGCTGTAGTACAAGGACAGATAATACCCAGCACATCACTGGGTACGTGCAGCATAACGCAACACCAGAATGCTCCGTATAGTGGGAGTTCAGTAACGTAAATTGTCATTCACAATCTAAAGCTACCGTCTGCAAAGTCTGCAAATCCACCCTCTCAGAAATAGGTGGTTGTGTTATCAGTGACTTTGGCAATTACAGGACCAAGCCAGGGTGACCCTGACTGATTCAGGCACCATCCTTGGGCACCAACATCATCATTTTATTCCAAACTTTGGAGTTTCTCGCAGAACATCAGGGTTTCAGTTAGAATTAAACTAGAACATGAGAGGAATAGATCGGGGGACGCACAGAGCCTCTTGCCCAGAGTGGGGGAATCAAGATCCAAAGGGCATAGGTTTAAGGTGAAGGGGGAAAGATTTTATAGGAATCTGAGGGGTAACTTTTTCAGGCAAAGGGTGATGGGTGTATGGATGGAGCTGCTGGAGGAGGTAGTTGAGGCAGGGACTTTCACAATGTTTAAGATGCAATTAGACATGTACATGGAAAGGACAGGTTCAGAGGGATATGGACCAAATGCAGGCAAGTGGGACTGGTGTAGCTGGGACATGTTGGTTGGTGTGGGCAAGTTGGGCTGAACGGCCTGTTTCTGCGCTGTATGGCTCTATGACTCTAAAACTTTCTATTCAGTTTGCAGTAGGTGGCAAGCCCACATTTCCCTATCATGTGATGGGACATTGACACCCATAGTACTGCAGTTGGTCTCAGAGTTTCTGTGATTGGGTGTGATGATTTAATCTGGGGCTCCCAATTCTGATGAGGATCAAGTAACCAGGCAAGAGATAGTGTGAACAAACCAATAAATTAGAGTTTAGGTATCTGAGTGTGAGTATCGTGATGATGACATAATGAATCTTGCATTGATGCCCCAAGTTAGAATAAATAATCCCTGAGAGGTCCAACACGAGTGTCCACTGTATGCTAAAGTGGGCCCAGTGTACACCCTCTGTATGCTAAAGTGGGCCCAGTGAGCTGAGACGCCAGTGTGCACAGCCCTTACACTCCCCACACGTCTGGTACACAACAACTCTGCTTGCCTTTAAGAATATCGTTGCTGATAGATGGAGGGGGCAGGAGCTGCTGTGTGCAGAGGCAGAGTACCCAGGAATGTTGCATAGAAGCATAGACATAGAAAATAGGTGCAGGAGTAGGCCATTCGACCCTTCGAGCCAGCATCGCCATTCAATAATATCATTGCTGATCATCTAAAAACAGTACCCCGTTCCGGCTTTTTTCCCCATATCCCTTGATTCCCTTAACCCTAAGAACTAAATCCAACTCTCTCTTGAAAACATTCAGTGAATTGGCCTCTGCTGACTTCTGTGGCAGAGAATTCCACAGATTCACAATTCTCTGGATGAAAAGGTTTTTCCTCATCTCAGTCCTAAATGGCATACCCCTTATTCTTAAACTGAGATCCCTGGTTCTGGACTCCCCCAACATCGGGAACATTTTTCCTGCATCTATCCTGTCCAATCCTCTAAGGATTTAATATGTTTCTGTAAGATCCCCTCTCATCCTTCCAAATTCCAGTGAATACAAGCCCAGTCAACCCATTCTTTCACCATACGTCCATCTCGCCGTCCCGGGAATTAACCTAATGAACCTACGCTGCATTCCCTCAATAGCAATAATGTCCTTCCTCAAATTAGGAGGCCAAAATTGCACACGATACTCCAGGTGCGGTCTCACCAGGGCCCTGTACAGCTGCAGTAGGACCTCATTGCTCCTAAACTCAAATCCTCTCGCAATATAGGCCAACATGCCATTGGCTTTCTTCAGTGCTTGCTGTTCCTACATGCTTATTTTCAGTGACTGATGTACAAGCACACCCAGGTCTCGTTGTACCTCCCCTTCTCCTAATCTGACACCATACAGATAATAACCTGCCTTCCTGTTCTTGCCACCAAAGTGGATTATCCATATTAAACTGCATCTGCCATGCTTCTGCCCACTCACCCAACCTATCCTAGTCACCCTGCAGCCTCATAGCATAACAGCTCACACTGCTTCGCAGCTTTGTGTCATCTGCAAACTTGGAGATGTTACATTTAATTCCCTCATCTAAATCATTAATATATATTGTAAACAATTGAGGTACCAGCACCGAGTCTTGCTGTACCCCACTCATCACTGCTTGCCATTCTGAAAAGGACCCGTTAATTCCTACTCTTTGCTTCCTGTCTGCCAACCAGTTCTCTATTCATGTCAATACCCAATACCATGTGCTCTAATTTTGCTCACAAATCTCTTGTGTGGGACCTTGTCAAAGGCTTTTTGAAAGTCCAGATACACTACATCCACTGGCTCTCTCTTATCCATTCTATTTGTTACATCCTCAAAAAATTCCAAAAGATTAGTCAAGCATGATTTCCCCTTCTTAAATCCATGCTGACTTTGACCGATCCCAGTTTTATTTTTTAGCCAGACAGTGATGAACAATTTCAGGAGTTCATCCATGCGGTCTTTAAATCTTCGCCATTGCCTCTCCACTGTCAACCCTTTAAGTATAATTTGCCAATCTATCCTAGCCAACTCCTATCTCATCCCTTCAAAGTCTCCTTTATTCAAGTTCAGGACCCTAGTCTCTGAATTAACCGTGTCACTCTCCATCCTAATGCAGAATTCCACCATATTATGGTCACTGTTGCCCAAGGGGCCTTAAACAACAGGCTGTCGATTGTCTGCAAAAATATCTTGGTGGTTAAAGTCAGGGGCAAGAGGTTGGCAGATGTGGAGGAATGCGGGAGCATCTACTTTGGAAAATAGAATGGGAAAACTGGTTATTATTTACATTGCAACTATACAAAAGCATCGAGGGTCCAAATGCATGAAGCACAAACAGCAGACATGCAGGTACAACAAGTAATTAAGAAGGTTAATGGAATGAAAAGAAAACACAAAGTGCTGGAGTAACTCAGTGGGTCTGGCAGCGCCCCTGGAGAATATGGATAGGTGACCTTTTGGGTCGGGAGCCTTCTTCAGAATGATTTCGATTTAGAGATACAGCGCGGAATCAGGCCCTTCGGCCCACCGAGTCCGTGCCGCCCAGCGATCCCCGCACATTAACACTATCTTACACACACTAGGCCTCCAGATCAACGCGAGGAAAACCAGGGAGATGGTGGTGGACTTCCGCAGGAACAGCCACGCCCCCTCGACACCGGTGAACATCCAGGGAATGGACATTGAGAGAGTGGACTCTTATAAGTACCTGGGTGTTTACCTGAACAACAAACTGGACTGGACTGATAATAGTAATGCAATGCATAAGAAAGGCCAGAGCAGACTGTACCTGCTGAGGAGGCTCAGGTCCTTTGGTGTGCAGGGGGCTCCTGAGGACCACCTTCCACACTGTGGTGACATCAGCCATTTTCTATGGAGTGGTCTGCTGGAGCAGCAGCATCTCAACTGCTGACAGGAAGAGACTGGATAAACTGATCAAGAAGGCCAGCTCTGTCCTGGGTTGCCCCCTCGACTCAGTGCAGGTGGTGGGAGAGAGGAGGAAGATGGCAAAGCTAACATCGCTGCTGGACGACTCCTCCCACCCCATGCAGGACACTGTCACTGCACCGAGAGCTCCTTCAGAGACAGACTTCACCCCAAGTGTGTGAAGGAGAGATATCAAAGGTCCTGTCATCAGACTGCACAATCAGCACTGCTCCCAGTACACCAGTAAATGAAGATTATTTTATTTTATTTTTTTAATGAATGCTTATTTATTTTTGCTATCCACTTTGCTGCTGTAACCCTGCAAATTTCCCCGTTGTGGGACGAATAAACTACTTATTATTTATTTATTTATTGTAAAGTTCTATCGTATCATATTGTATCGAACGTTCCCAGCATTTCCTGATTTTGTTTCAGATTTGCATTTTTTTTGATCTGCAATGAATATCTTCTCACAGTGCTCGGTAGTGGGAGCAATAGTGGGATTCAGTCAAGGTGGCCAGGGGAGTGGAGGTGAATACTGACAAGCTGGTGCATAGTGGAGTGCAGGACTGGCTGCAGTGACCACAGTGGCTGGAGGGGAGGAGAAAGGGTGATAGTGATCGGGGAATTGATTGAAGGGGGGGAGCAGATATGTGTTTCTGCAGCTGTAATTACAATGCAATGGATGGAATGTTGTCTCAGTATGCCTCAACGGGGAACGAGAGAATCAGTCACCATGGTACGTACAGTATCTGTAGCTCACAACGCCACAGGAGATCCTTTTTCCCTGTGGCTATCAAACTGTACAACTCCTCCCCCTTCTGTCATGGGGTAGACTGACTCCCCTCCCCCCCCCCCCCCCCCCCACCCCCCACCCCCAATCTTTGCACATCCCCATTCCTGGACTTTTCCACTCGTCACTTTCATTTCATATTTCATGTATATTGTTGTGCTTTATGACTGTTGGCAGACCAATTTCCCTCCTGGGATAAATAAAGTTCTATCTTATCGTATTGTATATCCTTAAAAAAAATGTCAAGCATGATTCTGACTTAGGAACAGGTAATGAAAGGAATGAAGTCCTACAAGTTTAATACAGGGAGCTCAGGTAAATTAAAAACAATGACACCTAAAGATAGTAATCTCAGGATTACTACCAGTGGCACATGTTAGCCAGCGTAGAAATAGATGAATAAATAAAATAAACACGTGGCCTGAGGAATGCATAAAGTGAAGAAATTGAAATTCTAGGGCTACTGTAACTGAATTCAAAGTACAATTTCATCATGGGTGACTTTAATTTGCGCATAAAATAGGTTAGCAATGCTGTCAGTAACAACACCATGGAGGAGGAATTACTGGAATGTATATGGATGGCTTTATGGACCAATATATTGAGAAGGATGAAGTAGTGACAGAGAAATGATGTTAAGGAAATTGATAGGATTGAAGACTGAAAAATCCCCTGGGCTTAATAATTTACATTCCTGGTTATTTGAGGAAATGGGCCGAGAATTAGTTTAGTTTTAGAGATACAACTTGGAAACAGGTCCTTCAGCCCACCGAGTCCATACCAACTATCAATCACCCATTCAACCAATTATAGGTAATCCCACTTGCTCATCCACTCCCAACACATTAGGAACAATTTACAGAAGGTACATCTTTGGGATGTGGGAGAAATCATAGCACCCGGAGGAAAATACAAGCAATCACAGGGAGAATGTGCAATTCCACATAGAGAGCACCCAAGGTCAGAATCATGCTTGACATTTACTTGAGTATGTATTTGGTAAAGTGAATGGTTAAAATCAATGGTGTGGTGTATCTGGAGATGAAAAAGGCACTTGAAACATTGGCCTTCATCAGTCAGTATATTGAGTGTAGAAGTTGAGAGGTCATGTTGCAGTTGTATAGGACGTTGGTGAGGCCGCATTTAGAGTATTACTAGACCAAGTGGACCCGTTAGGCCCAAATCTCTCGTGCATTGGTGCAGCACCCTCTCCTCCCCCTCCCACCCCTCCCGCCCTTCCCCCTCCTTCCCCTCCCCCTTCCCCTCCCCCTTCCTCTCCCCCCCACTCCAGCTCCTTCAATCCCCCCTTCCCCCTCCCTCCTTCCCCCTCCCTCCCTAGGAGATAGATTTAAACTTTAAAATGTGAATAACTTTAAATATATAACACCGATTTCAATTAGACTTCTTCCATTAGCACCAAAGGAACAACGGTGAGCAAGGTGGACCTAAAATTGTCGCGCTATCATGTTTTGGCTGTAGTTCAGGAACAAACAAACAAATGAGAGTTTTAGTATATAAATGTTCAATTCTGGGCACCATGTTATAGGAAATATATTGTCAACCTGGAAAGTGTACAGAGAAGATTTACAAGGATGTTGCCAGGGCTAGAGGATCTGAGCTATAGGGATAGGTTGAGTAGGCTGAGACTCTATTCCGTGGAGCACAGGAGGATGAGGGGTGATCTTATCGAGGTGTATAAAATCATGAGAGGAATAGATTGGGTAGATGCATAGAGTCTCTTGCCCAGAGTAAGTGAATTGAGGACCAGAGGACATAGGTTTAAGGTGAATGGGAAAAGATTTAATAGGAATCTGAGGGGTAACTTGTTCACACAAAGGTGTATGGAACAAGCTGCTCGAGGAGGTAGTTGAGGCAGGGACTATCCCAACATTTAAGAAACAGTTAGACAGGTACATGGATAGGACAGGTTTGGAGGGATGTGGACCAAATGTGGGCAGGGTGGGCAAGTTGGGCTGAAGGCCGTTTCCACACTGTATCAGTCTATGACTCTATGCTTGGGACAGGAACGCTCCATGGCACTGTGCTCTGGATAATGTCACCGGTCAGTGATATAAGCAGAGTGTTCCCACACAGGTGAGAGGTGTGGGGCACTGGTCTGTGGTTGACACTGGATACAGATACTGGTCAGTGGTGGCGAACACTGCATATAGTGACTGGTCACTGGTTGACACTGGATACAGTCACTGGTCAGTGGCGTGGGGCACTGGATCTATTGCTAGTCAGTGGTGAGCACTGGATGCAATGACAGTCAATGGTCAGTGGTGAACACAATGGTCAGTGAGTGACTGGCCAGTGAACTGGATAGATTGACTGGTCAGTGGTGAACACTGGATACGGTAACTGGTCAGTGGTGGCGAGCACTGGATACAGTCAATGGTCAGTGGTGAACAATGGACAGAGGGACTGGCCAATGAACTGGATAGAGTGACTGGTCAGTGGTGAACACTGGATACAGTGACTGGTCAGTGGGGAACACTGGATACAGTGACTGGTCAGTGGCCACACTGCGTTCGGCTCTGCGCGTCGCAGCGCACGGCTACACCAGTTGGCCAAAGCGCCAAGTGTCGGAGTGGCTCTGTGCTGCCGGCCAGAGCGGGCTGGCAGTGAGCGGGTGGAAGTTGGAGCTGCTGCCCGGCTTGGCTGGGCTGGGATGGGCTGGGATGGGATGTCCCGTCCCCGGGTCCCGGTTGACTGGGAGGGAGGGAGGGAGGGAGGGAGGGAGGAGGGTCCGAGAGGGGAGCGAGCAGCGCGCGTACCGGCACAGGAGCGCAGCGGCAGCGGGTGGGCCAGCGAGCCCCGGGCTAACGAGCCACTCTCTGTCCACAGGATCTCCTCGATCATGAAGGTCTTGTAGCGCCGGCTGCCCGGCCGCTGTAGCCCCTGTAGCCCCTGTAGCCCCGGCACCACCAGCCCCGGGGAGCGCTGCATGGTCACCGTGTCACACACACCAGCTCTCCACAGCGCACTGAGCCGCGGCTCCGCCCGCCCGCAGCACCTTATAAACAGCATGGCCCGGCCCGGCCCGGCCCGGCACAGCACAGCACAGGCCGCCCATCAATCAGCCCACACCCGCACCACCGGGCAGCGAGAGCGGAGACAGGGGGGAGAGAGGGGTGGGAGGGGTACGAGTGGATGAGGGAAGGGTGCTTGAGTGAGGTGAGGTCTGTGAGGGAGGGATCTGTGAGTGACACATGTTTAAGGGATAAGGGGGTGAGGGGGGGGGGGGTGAGGGGGGGGTGAGGGGGGGTGGGGGTGAGGGGGGGGTGAGGGTGGAGGTGGTGTGAGGGAGAGAGCTGGGTGAGAGTAAGAGGAGGCGGCAACACTTGCTGAGAGGGATAGGTAATGGAGAGAGGGGGGCAGGGCTGATGGGTGTGGGGGTGTGGGTGCTGGTGTTGGGGTGTGGGGGTGTGGGTGCTGGTGCTCGGTGTGGGTGCTGGGGTGTGGGTGCTGGTGTTGGGCTGTGGGTGCTGGTGTTGGGGTGTGGGTGCTGGTTTTGGGCTGTGGGTGCTGGGGTGTGGGGATGTGGGTGCTGGTGTTGGGGTGTGGGTGCTGGTGCTGGGGTGTGGGTGCTGGTGTTGGGGTGTGGGGGTGTGGGTGCTGGTGTTGGGGTGTGGGTGTGGGTGCTGGTGTTGGGGTGTGGGTGCTGGTGTTGGGGTGTGGGTGCTGGTTTTGGGGTGTGGGTGCTGGTGCTGTGGTGTGGGTGCTGGTGTTGGGGTGTAGGTGCTGGTGTTGGGGTGTGGGTGCTGGTGTTGGGGTGTGGGTGCTGGTGCTGGGGTGTGGGTGCTGGTGCTGGGGTGTGGGTGCTGGTGCTGTGGTGTGGGGTGCTGGTGATGGGGTGTGGGTGCTGGTGTTGGGGTGTGGGTGCTGGTGCTGGGGTGTGGGTGCTGGTGCTGTGGTGTGGGGTGCTGTTGCTGTGGTGTGGGGTGCTGGTGATGGGGTGCTGGTGTTGGGGTGTGGGTGCTGGTGTTGGGGTGTGGGTGCTGGTGTTGGGGTGTGGGTGTTGGGGTGTGGGTGCTGGTGTTGGGGTGTGGGTGCTGGTGCTGGGGTGTGGGTGCTGGTGTTGGGGTGTGGGTGCTGGTGTTGGGGTGTGGGTGCTGGTGCTGGGGTGTGGGTGCTGGGGTGTGGGTGCTGGTGTTGGGGTGTGGGTGCTGGTGTTGGGGTGTGGGTGCTGGTGCTGGGGTGTGGGTGCTGGTGCTGGGGTGTGGGTGCTGGTGCTGTGGTGTGGGGTGCTGGTGATGGGGTGTGGGTGCTGGTGTTGGGGTGTGGGTGCTGGTGCTGGGGTGTGGGTGCTGGTGCTGTGGTGTGGGGTGCTGGTGCTGTGGTGTGGGGTGCTGGTGATGGGGTGCTGGTGTTGGGGTGTGGGTGCTGGTGTTGGGGTGTGGGTGCTGGTGTTGGGGTGTGGGTGCTGGTGTTGGGGTGTGGGTGTTGGGGTGTGGGTGCTGGTGTTGGGGTGTGGGTGCTGGTGCTGGGGTGTGGGTGCTGGTGTTGGGGTGTGGGTGCTGGTGTTGGGGTGTGGGTGCTGGTGCTGGGGTGTGGGTGCTGGTGCTGGGGTGTGGGTGCTGGTGTTGGGGTGTGGGTGCTGGTGCTGTGGTGTGGGGTGCTGGTGATGGGGTGCTGGTGTTGGGGTGTGGGTGCTGGTGTTGGGGTGTGGGTGCTGGTGATGGGGTGCTGGTGTTGGGGTGTGGGTGCTGGTGTTGGGGTGTGGGTGCTGGTGTTGGGGTGTGGGTGCTGGTGCTGTGGGTGCTGGTGTTGGGGTGTGGGTGCTGGTGCTGGGGTGTGGGTGCTGGTGTTGGGGTGTGGGTGCTGGTGTTGGGGTGTGGGTGCTGGTGCTGTGGGTGCTGGTGTTGGGGTGTGGGTGCTGGTGCTGGGGTGTGGGTGCTGGTGTTGGGGTGTTGGTGCTGGTGTTGGGGTGTGGGTGCTGGTGCTGTGGTGTGGGTGCTGGTGTTGGGGTGTGGGTGCTGGTGGTGGGGTGTGGGGGTGCGGGATGCTGATCAAGTCAAGTTTATTTGTCACATACACATACACGATGTGCAGTGAAATGAAAGTGGCAATGCCTGCGGATTGTGCACAAAAAGAATTACAGTTACAGCATATAAATAAAGTTAATAAGTTACTATTAGTGTCGACAAAAATTTAGTCTCTGGAGTTATAAAAGTTGACAGTCCTGATGGCCTGTGGGAAGAAACTCCGTCTCATCCTCTCCGTTTTCACAGCGTGACAGCGGAGGCGTTTGCCTGATCGTAGCATCTGGAACAGTCCGTTACTGGGGTGGCAGGGGTCCCTCATGATCTTGCTTGCTCTGGATCTGCACCTCCTGATGTTTAGGTCCTGCAGGGGGACGAGTGTAGTTCCCATGGTGCGTTCTGCCGAACGCACTACTCTCTGCAGGGCCATCCTGTCCTGGGCAGAGCTGTTCCCAAACCAGACTGTAATGTTGCCGGACAGGATGCTCTCTACAGCCCCAGAGTAGAAGCAATGAAGGATCCTCAGAGACACTCTGAATTTCCTCAGCTGTCTAAGGTGGTAAAGGCGCTGCTTTGCCTTACCCACCAGTGTGGCAATGTGCATTGCCCATGTCAGATCCTCTGTGATGTGGACTCCCAAGTATTTAAAACTGCTCACCCTATCCACAGTAAACCCATTTATCCCCAGTGGCGTGTACGTCCTTGGATGTTTAGCCCTTCTAAAGTCCACAATCAGCTCCTTCATTTTAGTGACATTCAAGAGGAGGCTATTGTCCTGACACCAGAGTGCCAGATCAGCCACCTCCTCCCGGTAGGGTAGGCCTTCTCATCGTTGTTGGAGATCCGGCCCACCACCACAGTGTCATCAGCAAACTTGATGGAGTTTGAGCAGAACCTGGCCCCACAGTCATGTGTGTACAGGGAGTACAGTAGGGGGCTAAGGACGCAACCCTGGGGGGATCCTGTGTTCAGGGTGAGGGAGCTAGATGTGTGTTCCCCCATCCTGACCACTTGGGGCCTGGCGGTGAGAAGGTCCAGGACCCAGGCACACAGAGGGGTGCTAAGCCCCAGTTCCAGCAGCTTCTCAACCAGTCTGCTGGGGACTATTGTGTTGAATGCTGAACTAAAGTCAATGAACAGCATCCTCACATAACCCCCCTGGCTGTCCAGATGAGAGAGAGCGGTGTGCAGAACCTGGGAGACCGCATCATCTGAGGACCTGTTACAACACAATACAATACAATACAATATATCTTTATTGTCATTGTACCCAGGGGTACAACGAGATTGGGAATGCGCCTCCCATACGATGCAATAATTTAAGTAATTTAGACAGCAGCAACCCAACGAAACGAAACAGTTGTAACAGTTTTGGACAGGGTAAAGTGCAAGTTGATCTATGCGTTGTGGCCATCCGGCTCAGCAGGACCGGTTCATAGCAGCTATGGCCCTGGGGATGAAGCAGACGTTTTCAGTGTTCTTAAGTAGAACAGTCTTTGTTGTGCCTTCTTGACCAGCGCAGCAGTGTTATTGGACCATGTTAGGTCCTCCGAAATGTGAGTGCCCAGAAACTTGAAGCTGGACACTCTCTCCACACTGTCCCCGTTGATAGAGATCGGGGCATATTCCCCGTTATGTGACCTACGGAAGTTGATGATCAGCTCCTTGGTCTTGGTGGTATTTAGGGACAGGTTGTTATCCGAGCACCAGTCCGCCAGCTTCTGCACCTCCGCTCTATAGTTTGTTTCATCACCGTTGGTGATCAGCCCGATCACCGTTGTGTCATCTGCAAACTTGACAATGGTGTTGGTGTCGAATGCAGGAACACAGTCGTGTGTGAAGAGGGAGTAGAGCATGGGGCTCAGAACACAGCCCTGTGGTGTGCCGGTACTCAGGGTGATAGTGGAGGACAGGTGCGGGCCCATTCTCACTGCCTGCGGTCGTTCCAGCAGGAAGTCCAGGATCCAGTCACATAATGACGAGCTGAGGCCTAGCTGGTGGAGTTTGGTGATGAGCTTGGTGGGGATGACCGTGTTGAAGGCGGAGCTATAGTCTATGAATAGCATCCTCACGTACGTGCCCTTTCTCTCTAGGTGAGTCAGGACAGTGTGAAGAGCCAGAGAGATGGCGTCCTCTGTGGATCTATTTGCCCTGTATGCAAATTGATGTGGGTCCAGTGAGTCAGGGATGCTGGATTTGATGTGTGAGAGGACCAGCCTCTCAAAGCACTTCATGACTATCGGCGTTAGGGCAACCGGGCGGTAGTCGTTCAGGTTGGAGATCTTTGCTTTTTTCGGCACCGGAACTATGATAGCCGACTTCAGGCACTTGGGGACCGTAGCCAGAGATAATGACAGGTTAAAGATCCTGGTGAATACCTCAGCCAGCTGTTCAGCACAGTCCTTCAGTACCCTTCCTTGAACTCCATCCGGTCCTGCAGCCTTGCGTGGGTTGACCCTTTGCAGAGCGCGTTGTACCTCCTGTGTGCTCAGTTGCAAGACCTGTCCCACCGCCTCGGCTGGGGTTCTTTCACTCAAGGTGGTTTTGCCAGTTTCAAAGAGGGCAAAGAAGGTGTTAAGCTCGTTGGTCAGTGCCATATCGCTGTGGGGGCAGGCAGGGCTGCTCTTGTAGCCAGTGATGTCCCTGACACCCTGCCACATGCTTCTGGTGTCCGTGGTGTTGAAGTGGTCTTCCACCCGTTGCCTGTGGATGTCTTTGGCCCTTTTAATACCTCTGTTCAGGTTTGATCTGGCAACACTGTATGCTGAAGTGTCACCAGATTTAAAGGCATTGTTGCGTGCCCTCAGCAGGTTCTGTACCTCCTTGTTCATCCAGGGTTTCCGGTTTGGGAACATCTTTATCTCCTTGTCCTCCGTGACATTCTCCACACAGCAGTTGATGTAGGAGAGCCCAGTGGATGCGTATTCCTCCAGGTCAACCTCTGAACCATAGGTGGCCTGTTGTGCAAACAGGTCCCAGTCGGTGCGATCAAAGCAGTCCTGGAGTTGTAGGGTGGCATCCTCGGGCCATATTTTGACCATCTTTATTGCAGGTTTGGTCTTGCGGATGAGGGGTTTGTATGCGGGCAGTAGAAACAGTGAGAGGTGATCGGATTGTCCCAGGGGTGGGCAGGGGAGAGCTCTGTAGGCGTCCTTTACATTGGTGTACACCTTATCCAGAGTGTTTGAGCCCCTGGTATGGCACTGTACATGCTGATGGAATTTGTGGAGCGAGGCTCGTAGGTCGACCTGATTGAAGTCCCCTGCAACAATGAAGGCACCGTTGGGGTGGGCATCCTGCTGCTTGCTGATGGCCGAGTGTAGCTGTGCTAGTGCTAGGTTAGCATTAGCCTGTGGGGGAATGTATACGGCCATGATGATGACCACCGTAAACTCCCGCGGCAGATAGAATGGCCTACATTTGAGCAGTAGGTACTCCAGGTGTGGGGAGCAGTAGCTCTCTATTGCAGTGTGGTTGGTACACCAGTCATTGTTAATGTAGATGCAGAGCCCACCGCCCTTGCTCTTATAATAATAATATAATATTCATTTATTGTCATTGCAACGAGTACAACGAAATTAAAAAATAGCCAATCCTGACGGTGCGTACAAACATATATGCAATAAATGCAAAAACAAATAAATACAATTATATTAAGTACAAAAGATTTTTTAACAGTGTTGCCTCGTGCAGAAGGTAGTTTTCAGTTCTCGTATGGCCCTGGGGTAAAAACTGTTCTTAAGTCTGTTTGTTCGGGATTTGATCGACCTGAAACGTCGACCAGAGGGCAGATGAACAAACAGACGGTGGCCGGGGTGGGATGGATCTTTTATTATTTTGCCTGCTCTACTGAGGCAGCGTAGGCTGAACAGGTGCTCCAGGGAGGGCAGTGAGCAGCCGATGATCTTCTGGGTCGTCGTGATGACCCTCTGAAGGGCCTTCCTGTCCTTTTCTGAGCAGCTGGCATACCATGTGGTTATACAGTATGCCAGCACACTCTCGATGGAGCAGCGATAGAAGGACATCGTGAGCTTCTCCTGCAGGTTGGTTTTCCTGAGGATCCTCAGGAAGTGGAGTCTCTGCTGTGCCTTCTTTACTGTGGTGATGGTGTTGGTAGACCAGGTAAGATCCTCTGCGATGTGCGTACCCAGGAACCTGAAAGCGGGTACCCTTTCCACACAGACCCCATTGATGTAGAGTGGGTCGTATTCTACACTGGTTTTCCTGAAGTCAATTATAAGTTCCTTTGTTTTGGAGGAGTTCAGGACAAGATTGTTCACTGAACACCATGCTGCCAGCCTTTGGATTTCATCCCTATAGGCTGTCTCATCTCCTCCTGAGATGAGTCCAACCACAGTCGTGTCATCCGCGAACTTGATGATGGTATTGGCGGGATGGGTGGGGGCGCAGTCGTGAGTGTAGAGGGAGTAAAGGA